>NW_024802937.1:2454200-2454810 GCF_019175285.1 Sceloporus undulatus
AGGAGAAGAGAGAGAGAAAAGGTGAGAGGGTGGGAGGAAGGAAGGGAGAGAAAGAAAGAAAGAAAAAAAGGAGAGAAAGAAAGAAAGAAATATTGCTCTTATTATTGTTGTTGTTATCTTCTTTGCAAAATCCCCCCACATGGACTTGCTTGCTCTTTTCTGAGTTGAGACAGTGGCATGCATTTTTTGCTGTTTTGTGGCCTTGCCTAGTAGCTTCTATTCTTACAAATATTGCTCTTATTATTGTTGTTGTTATCCTTTGGTATCCTCTTTGCAAAAGCCCCCCACATGGACTTGCTTGCTCTTTTCTGGGTTGAGACAGTGTGCACGCGTTTTTCCTGTGTTATGGCATTGCCGGCCCTAGTAGCTTCTTGCAAATATTATGCGGCTCTGCCCCTGGAGGGTGGAAACTCCACCCCTGACATGTGGCTCCGCCCCTGGATAGTGGAAGCTCCGCCCTAGCATGTGGCTCCGCCCCAGAGGGTGGAAGCTCCACCCCCATGTGCGGCTCCGCCCCCAGAGGGTGGAAGCTCCACCCTCCGGCTTCGGCCCCCCAGTTGTCTGAGGGACAGCAACCCGGCCCCCGGCTCAAAAAGGTTGCCTACCCCAG
>NW_024802937.1:2454835-2466029 GCF_019175285.1 Sceloporus undulatus
AGAAGAGCGAGAGAAAAGGTGGAGGGTGGGAGGACGGAAGGGAGAGAAAGACAGGAAAGAAAGAACGAAAAAAAGGAGAGAAGAAAAAGAAAGAAAATTGCTCTTATATTGTTGTTGTTATCTTCTTTGGCAAAATCCCCACATGGACTTGCGTGCTCTTTTGTGGTTGAGACCGTGGCATGCATCTTTTGCTTGTTTCTGTGGCCTGCCTATCGCTTACTTCTTACAAAATATTGCTTCTTATTATTGTTTGTGTTATCCTCTTGCAAAAGCCCCCATGGATCTGCCTTGCTCTTTTGTGGTTGCGGCAGTGGCATGCTTTTTGCTGTTTGTGGCTTGCCTCGTCGCTTCCATTTTACAACTATTGCTCTATTCTTGTTTTGTTATCCTTTTGTATGCCTCTTTGCAAAAGCCCCCCACATGGACTGCTTGCTCTTTTCTGGTTTGAGACAGTGTGCATGCGTTCTCTGTGTTATGGCCATTGCCGGCCCTAGTTAGTTCTTGCAACTCTTCTGAGGGCTCTGCCCCTGAGGTGGAGGGTGGAAACTCCACCCCTGACATGTGGCTCCGCCCCTGGATAGTGGAAGCTCCGCCCTAGCATGTGGCTCCGCCCCAGAGGGTGGAAGCTCCACCCCCATGTGCGGCTCCGCCCCCAGAGGGTGGAAGCTCCACCCTCCGGCTTCGGCCCCCCAGTTGTCTGAGGGACAGCAACCCGGCCCCCGGCTCAAAAAGGTTGCCTACCCCTGTTCTAGAGATAACTGTTTTAAGACAGCTTTACTTGCAAATTTCTAATTTTTAAGAAGTTCAGTAAGATACCAGGCCTACAATAAAGTTTTATTTGGCTCTAGAGGAAAATCTCTGGGCACCTAATCACAACTTCCTTGAGTTTGTTTTATACTTTAATTAGAAGTATTGCATCACTAGGTGTACTGCTAATCATTTCTCAGCAGGCTTCTGTACTGAACAACAAGTTGAAAACAACAGTACTGTATTCATAAAGCTGTGTACGAAGATCTTTCCTCCCTTCAGGAAACAGCAGGGATAAGGGAGATGGCAATTCCCTTTAGCTCCATAAAGCAAAGGGAAACTCAATAAACTCTACCTTCCTCTCCTAGACTTTCAACTTAAACCTTAAAAAGGGATAGTGTATATGGCTATCCTTAGCTTGCCTTTTTATTTGAAAAAGAAAAAAGCAAAGCAAAATACTTTTCTTTTTGACTAGTTCACTGACTTTATTACATATATGATGATACCAGTTTACCTTCAAATATTTGCAACTGTTTTTTTTTAAAAAAAAATGCCATAGTAGTGTATTAAATTATTTTTTATCGTTAAAAATCTTCCTATTTCTCTTGGTTGTCTGGTATCACAGTGACTATGCATGACTAGAATTATGAATAACAAACCATCAAAGTGATAAGATCTGCACTCGATTAATTTATTAGAGCTGTTTTCTTAGCACTGACATTTTTAGTGACTTATGACATTTTTAGTTATTTAATGGAGGAGAAAGCCAGTAACCTCCACTTTTACTGGTATGCACTACTAGGAACTGTGTGGGAAAACTCAGTTCTGCTCTTCTGGATTCTGGATGAAACGCAAGAATAGGTTGGGGAGAAAGGAGATGATAGTTGTCCGTAAGTATTCCCATCTGATTTAACTTATCCACTTGAGAGCCCAAGAAAAAAAGAGCAGGAGCGCTGCTGGTGCACATCCACACTACCCCCAGCAGAAATGGTGGGAGACACTGATGTTGAGAGAACAGCAGTGACACCACAGCTAAGACACACTAGCACTGCGCACAAGGAAGCTAAGGGGATCCTCCCTGAATCGTTACCTATGAAAACCTTATGATAATACAGCCCCAAGTGAGACACTGGCAGGATAAGAACACAGACAGACAGACAGATAGGAAGGAACAAAAGATAATCACGTTTGTCAGATGAGCCAAGGACATAGAAAAACTCAAAATGGTGAGCCAAGTAATACTGTATATATTCATGTATAAGTCTAGAAATTTAGGTCAAAAAATTGACTCCCAAAAAAACTGAGTTGACTTATCCATGGGTCACTGTAAATACTGTATCTTAACCCTTCCTTAAAAGAAGGAACCATCTCCTGGTGAAAAGCAAGAGTATAATATCTGAAGCACTGACCCCTCTACTCTCCCATCCATCCAGCCTTAAGACAAAGCACAAAGAGTTGTGTCTGCTGGAGTTTTATAAGTTGTCTCACAATGTTTTGCTTTGCTTCATCCTTTAGATCCTTTGCTATATGCTCCTAGGTTTTACTCTTGGCTTATCCATGGATCATAGCAAAATCCATAATTTTGGCTCCAAAACTTGCCCTTGACTTATACATGAGGTCGACTTATAGTCAAGTATATATGGTACCCAAAAATGCAACTGCTGTTCAAAGGAGCACCACACACATAATGGGAACATGTAATGTGAGAAGCATGAGCCAAGAGAAACTAGACAGAGTAACAATGGAAATTGAATGCATGAACATAGCAGTATTGGCAGTGAGCAAGCAAAAATGGGCAGGAATGGGCCACTTTGCCTGAGACAGCGTTCTACTCAGGGAATGAAAAGACACCAAGCAACAGGAGAGATATGGCAAAAGCAGTCCAAGCATACAATGCAAATCAGACCACATCATCTCAATAAGGCTCAAAGGAAAGCCTATTAATTTCACCATAATTTGAGTATGTGCAGCAGTCACAGAATCAGAGGAGGAAGAAATGGAGACAAAGAAGTCCAGGAAGAAATTCAGAATGCACCAATGCAAGATATCAAGCTGATGATATGCGACTGGAATGCCAAAGCTGGAAGCAAAAACAATTGATAACAGTAGGCAGATTCGGATTGGGCAAAAGAAATGAAGCAGGTGAGCGTCTGACAGATTTCTGTGAAGCCAACAACCTGTTCATTGCAGGCACCTTTTGTATGCTGCCAGAAAGAAAGCTATACACATAGACATCACCAGATGGCCAACACAAAGACAGAATAGATTATGTAATTACTGCCTCGATCCAATACAGGGAGAGGCAGGATATAAATAATAATAATAATAATTAAAGTAAAAGATGGAGAAGCTCCGTCCTGGTGGCCCAGATTAGACCTGAAGCTGATTGAGTCACAAATTACTTCTATCGAAAAAGAATACTAAAACCAAAGAAGAAAACAAAACCAGTCATTGTACCAAAATATTATCCAAGCAACATCTCCTCAGAACCTATCAACAATCTAAGGAACAGATCTGCGCTACTAGGCCTAACAGACCCAGAAGCAGAGGAACTATGGACAGGGAAGAAAGCGGATGGGAGCAAAATCCACTCATCTGTGTTAGAGTGTTAATGATACCATGGGCAGCCCAAAAAGGCAAACAAACAGGCCCTTTAACTAATCAAGCCTGGGCTCTCCCTGGAAGCCACAATGAACACCTCTCTCTCTCTCTCTCACGACATTGTGGCTGCAATACCTGCCTTTGACCACTGCGCCACCTCCAGGGCTCCCTATGGAAGGACCTAAGCGCTATAGGGTCACGGCCAGCAGCCTGGGAATGAACTGGCGTTTATGGCAGAGAAGGAACAGGTTAGACGCCTGTTAAGTCAGCCTCGGCGCCCCTGGGATCGAACTCTGCACCTTGAGGCTGCAGTGCCGGCGCTTAACCGCTGCGCCACCAGCGCCCTGTAGGTGTCGCTGTGGGGTGAAACGCCGAAGGAGCGCCTCCACTGAGAGAACGAGTCGACAGGCGTCAAAAAGGGAGACGCGGGCGCGAACAGGGTTTCGGTTAATAACGCCGGCGGCCTCTAGGGGGCGCGGGGGAGAAAGCAAAATGAAAGCGCGTATCTCGAGGCTCCAGGGCAGCCTCCCTTCGCACCTTCCTCTTTCCATGACGCGTTTGGACGGAGGCCTTTGGCGCCCTTTTTTCCGGCCCAAAAAGCTTAAACAGCCTCCCGAAGGAGTCCTACGCAGGTTGGCAGGTGGATGCCACATACTGGGTGAATCCGCACTTCTATCGCTGCGGTGCCTCAAGGCGAGGGTATTCTGGGACCTGTAGTTTGTTGTGGGCCCCAGAGCGGAGCAGAGCTCCACTCTGGTGCCCACAACAAACTACAGGTCCCAGAATACCCTCGCCTTGAGGCACGGCCGTTGAAGTCTTTCTCAGTCAGTCCCTTACCTGACAGACGGCGCTACGGAAGCCGCCGTAGCTCTCCCGACATTCTAGAAGTTTCTCGTCGTCGTCGGAGCAGTCTCGGCGTCGATCGTACACGAAGAGGGTTAGCACTTTGCGGCCGCTGCCATCGTCCTCGCTGTCACTTCCCTCCGCTGCCATGTTGGGACGGTACTGCGAAGCCCCTCAGCCAAACGAGAACGCGGCCCCTCCTTATCCTCTTCTTCCTCCTCCTTCTGAGGCAGCTTCTCCGCTTCTTGGAGGCGTGGCCAGCCGTGCGGGGCGGGGCTTATCCGTCGGGGCGCGCAAACAAAAGCGTGAAAGAATTCGCAGAGGGGGCGGGGCCAGGAAGGGGAAAACCCGGAAGAGAAAGCGCTCGCGGGAGTTTCAATCCGGCCTCCGCGGTGCTGGAACGTCACGTCCGTTAAGCGCGCCATGGCAACGGACGTTGGGCGGGGCCAAGGGGGAAGAGGCGTGACGTCACGGAGGGAGGGGGAGGAGCGCCTCCTCTAATATTCTTTCTCGCTGAGAGGAAAACGAAAGTGAACCTACTTTAGGAGCTCTGCTGCCAACTTCTTTCTTTCAATGAGCCTCAAAGGCGCCTCAGAATCTGAGGGAAGAGACTTAAGTGTAGGAAAGCGCCTGTTGCCAACTTTTTGTCTTGCAGCGATGTTGCCATTTGATGTAAAGAACGCCGTTTTGCTCTGCCGTTACATTTAATGGGAGCTGAGCATCCAAGGATTTTGGTATCCATGGGGGCCCTGGAACCAAGCCCCAGCAGATCAGAAGGGCCCACTGAACATACTGTTCCCCAGACTAACACGGCTGTATCTTTGAATTCTAGTAACATAATAATCAATCCATAATAATTAGGGGGGAAATAAGGAGAACCGTTTCTGTTTTTGTTCTTCTGGCTAGAATAGCCTCCACAGGCTCCTCATGGCTGAGAACGGGGAAGACAAGGAGCAAATTGGACTTTGAGACCCAAAAGAACTTACTGTATAAAGCTCCAGCAGACACAACTCTTTGTGCTTTGTCTTAAGGCTGGATGGATGGATGAGAGAGTAGAGGGGGCCGGTGCTTCAGATATTATACTCTTGCTTTTCACCAGGAGATGGTTCCTTCTTTTAAGGAAGGGTTAAGATACAGTACAGTACTTCCATTGACCCATCGATAAGTTGAGTCAGGTTTTTCTTTGACCTAAATTGCTGTATATACAGTAGGTATGCATAGAGATGCCTGCTTAATTTTCTGGAGCATGTAGGGTTGCCATCCTGGGGGACCTCAAAACTGGGGAAAAAATGTAGGACAAGGCTTAAAATGTAGGACATTTTTTAAAAAATTTCCTGGCCAGGAAATTAACCAAAAAAAAGGTCCTACATTTTTAAACCTTCTCCAAGGCCTGGCTGGGCCTGGGAGACAGCCTCTCCCAAGCCCCTCGAGGACTCTAGGGCCCCACTGGGGCCTGGGAGACTCTGTAGGCAAGAGGTGCACCATGTTAAGAACTGCATTAAGCAAACTTAGGCTGCTGCACACTGCTTTCACTCTCATCACTCCATCCTATGGAATCCTGGGATTTGTAGTTTGTTGTGGTGCCAGGGCTGGGCTTTGAAATCTCAGACATAAGAGAGGCAAAAGGCTTGGGCTGCATCTACACTGGAGAAATCATCTGGTTTGAGACCACTTTAACTGTCTTGGCTTAATGCTATGGAATTCTGGGAATGGTGGTTTGTTCCAGCACAACAGCAGAATGGCAGTTAAACCCCTGGAAAGCTCTCTGACCAAGGTGACCAATGCCCTCACCCCAAAATGTAGGGCACCCAAGCAAAAATATGTAGGACATGGCCAAAAATAAAAGCTAAAAACACCCATGTAATTATAAATCCATGCTTCTTAGCCATGATCCAAATGGAGGACATTTTGAAATGTGACAGAAGAGGACATGTCCTGGAAAAGGAGGAGGATGCCTGGTCACCTTGTCTCTGGTCCAAAATGCACTGCAGAAATAAAACATAGCTGGACTGAAATGCCCAGAGTTCCTCACCAAAGCTGCATCCACACTGAGGAAATAACCCAGTTTGAGAGTGACTTAACTGTCCTGGGTTAGTGCTGAGGAATGCTGGGAATTGTAGTACATTGTGGCCCCAGAGCTATCTCTGACAGGGAGTCCCATAACTCTCCAAACGTAGTTGAACTGCAGTGCCCAGAATTCCTCCCCAGGTGCATCCACACTGAGGAAATGGTCCAGTTTGAGACTGCTCAGTGCTGGGGAATCCTGGGAATTGTAGTCTATTGTGGCACCAGAGCTCTCTGACAGAGAAGGCCAAATGCCTCAGACACCAGAATTCCAGAGCATTGAGCTTTGGCAGTTAAAGGGGTCTCAAAGTGCAAGGGGGGGGGGAGAGAAAAGCCTGGGAGTGTGACTGAGCTTGGCTGTGGGGCTGCTCCGAGAGGAGGAGGAGGAGGAGGCGGAGGGAGGGAGGGAGGGAGCCAAGGGAAGTGCCAGGACCATCCGGAGCAGCCTCCTCTCTTCCACCGCTCTGCCCTCCTCAGGCAACGCCTCCGCTGTGGACTATTCAGCCTCCTTTTGTCAAAAGAGCTCTGGTGCCACAAGAAACTACACTTCCCAGAATCCTATAGCACTGAGCCATGGATGTTTAAGGGGGGAGTCAAACTATTTCTGCAGCCTTTGCTACCCCAAAGCGTTTCCTATTTACAAGCAAAGCAAAAGCTCTTCCTTTACCAAGCCGTTGAAAACCAACCCAAGTGGAGGGCTGATTGCTTCTTTCCCATTGGTCAGCTTCGGGAGAAATTTGCATATTACAATTTAAGGTGTTTAGGGCCTCAAAAACGATACTGTGATAAAGAATTACAAGAATACTGACGCGGTTTACATTTAAAAGATGAGGCAATTAAACTCCCAGTGAAACATGAACGATTGATGGCCTTTTTTTCTTTGCTCACTGTAACCTGAAAAGTAAGGCTTCCTGAGGGTATACAGTGGTACCTCGGGATACGAAATACCCAGGTTACGAAATTTTCGGGATACGAAAAATTCCCATAGGAAATCATTGTTCCGGGTTACGAATGTTTTTTCGGGATACGAAGAAAATTTTTGGTGCTTTTTTCGGCTTTTTCGCACGAAACGCGGCTTTTCCCCATTAGCGCCTATGGCAATTCGGCTTACGAAGGCTTTTCGGGTTACGAAAGCGGCCGCGGAACGAATTAATTTCGTAACCCGAGGCACCACTGTATATACCAAGTGGGCTCACTTGGTATATAATAGCTCTGAGTGGCAGATGTTTTAAAGAGCTGCTCTCTAGACTACGCCAGTGCGCCAGGTGGGGAGATTGGCGCACAGCCGTGTGCGGAGGAGCGGACCCCGAACCGGGAACAAGGCGTGGGGGGCCCCCAAACCGGGCCGTGACCGTGAGGGGCCCCCCAAAAGCGTGATTGTCACGGGGGCCGCCGGGTTATGGCATCCCTAGGTGCATGGATCTTTCCGACAAAGGAAACCCTCTGTTAGTTCCCCAACCCTGCTTCATGAAAAGTTGTTTTACTTGCAAAGGAGAAAAAATGGAGATACAATCATAGTCGGAAGAGACCCCAAGGGCCATCTAGATGGAGAGTCCTTTCCAACCAGTTCATAAAAGAACCGGGTAGTTGATGCCACCCGCTTCAAGAAGTGTTGTGTTTATATATAGGTGGGGAAATAGTTGACTATAACTAAAGCTGACATATGCTCACCTTGAGAAATGGAAGTCTTCTATGGCCGGCCTCCATAATTTCCTCTGGGCTTCTGGGCTATGACGCAATGTTCTGGAAGAGCTTATTCTTGGCGCTTCTCCTGCATCTGTGGCTGGCACCGTCAGAGAATGCTGGCATGGAAGAGTGTGAGGTGTATATACTTGCCTGGCCCTTGGTCACACATTCTCACCTTGTTTGATGCTAATAATAGAAAGGTGTTGGATTCACAGAATCATACATTTGGAAGAGACCGCAAGGGCCATCCAGTCCCATTCTGCTCTGGTGCTGGTATGCATGGTGCTTATGCAGTGTAGCTCCACAGCAGAATACTCTGGGCTGCACCAGGATTTGTTTTCTGCTGGTACAGATGCACCCTCAATAAATTGTAACAGATTGACAATGGAATAATTAAGAGTTGTGGATTACCAATAAAAATTACAAAACCCAGTCCCTAGACCTTGTGATCATAACTTATGGCTATCTAACAACTCATATACAACCATTACAGTTCATAACTGAGGGAATAGGATGGACAAAACAGTTACATGAAGCAGATACAATCATAGCGTTGGAAGAAACAACAAGGGCCACCCAGTGCAATCCTATTCTGCCATGCAGGAGCTCACCATCAAAGCACCCCCATCAGATGGCCATCCAACCCTTGTTTAAAGACCTCCAAAGAAGGAGAGTCCATGACCAGGAAAGCAGCCAACAGCTGATAACAAGTCCAAAAAACACAAAAGACCACACAGAATTTGTGGAGCAAGATAAGTCTTGCAAGGCAGACTTGCAGACAAAGGCAGGAATCAGTCTGAGTATAAACCAAATGGTCAAGCTAAGAGCAAAGTCAGACAGTCTAGGTCAAGGGTTCCTGAAGAGCAGCATGATCAGTTCAGTCTGCAGTCCAAAGGGTCAAGCCAGGAAGCTTGACTCTTTGGACTACAGACTGACCTGACCATGCTGCTCTTCAGGAACCCTTGACTTAGACTTTCTGACTTTGCTCTTAGCTTGACCATTTGGTTTATACTCAGACTGAAGGGTCAAGCCAATCAAGTCAAGAAGCAAGGTACTTTCTGCAGAGAACTCAGATAACTTCTGATGAAAGCTCTGGCATCCTTCCAAGGCTTTTTATCATCATTCCTCATTAGTGCAGGTGGTTGCAATGAGCTGGTGTTTTTCATAAAGTCTCCTCAAGTGCTGGAGGCATGTCCTTTCTGATCTTCTCTGACTGAAGAAAGGTATATGATCCTCCTCAAGTCCATAATACTAGAAGGCCCTGCTGCCGGGAGGTTGGGCTCCTGGTTGTCTTCTAAAGCCACAGCCTCTGCTGGATCTCTGAGGGCAGAGTTAGGGCCAGGCTCAGGTTCAGGGTAAAGCTCCAGCTCAGCCTCAGAGTCCTCCCCTGAGTGCTCAGCCAGGCTGGGCATGACACTCCACCATTCTCCCAGGGAGTATCTTCCACTGTCGAACAGCTCTTACTGTCAGGAAGTTCATCCTTTCACTGGAGGTGGAATCTTTTTTCCTGTAATATGAATCCATTGGTCCAGGTCCTATTCTCTGGAGCAGCAGCAAACATGATATTTCCATCCTCAATATGACATCTCTTCAAACATTCTAAACAAGCTTTTAACACAATTTAGGGAACTATTCCTCCAGATGTTTCTACAACTCCCATAAAGCCTCCCCATTAGGCAGACTGACTAGAGCTAATAGGCACTGGAGACTAGTAATATTTTGTGATACTGCCAAGTGATGAGGTTTCTTTTAAAAATCATAGGTGATGGGGTGGTGATGGTGGTGTGCCTTGTCTCCAATCTATAGTGACCATAACGTAACCCTATCAGAGGGTTTTCTTGGCAAGATCTGTTCAGAGGAGGTTTGCCATTACATGCTGCTGAGGCTGAGAGCATGTGACTTGCCCAAGGTCAACCAGTGGGTTTCATGTCTGAACATGGCAAAGTTTCATGGCAAAACTGGGAATCAAACCCTGTTCTCCAAAGTGGCAATCCAGCACTTTAGCTACTACACCATGCTGGCTCTCTTTTAAAAATGTTACCTGATGAAACGAAAAGTATTGAGAAGGGAGAGGAGAGTACCTTCCAAATTCTTGAACTCTTTGCCCAATAGCTGCAGCAGGATCATAAATAAACTATTTAATATAGAGGAAGATTGAAAGGGGTGCATTCAGTTTAATAGCACAAGATGTTATCACCACTGGTGGGAGAAAAAGTGAGCCTCTCCAGCAGACTTCAGTACTGTATTAGTAAAGGCACAGAGAGAGCTACACTGTTTCAGGTTCTAAATTCATCCAAGGCTTTAAATGTTATAAGCCATCACCTTGCATTAGGACTAGTGTATTGGTGTCAGTGCAATTCCTTTAAAACCAGTGTTACATGCTTTCTATATGGTGTTCTAGTCAATCGTCTGGTTGCTGCATTTTGTGCTAGCTGCAGCTTCTGAGTCAAGGGCAGACTCACATAGAGGCCCCAATACTGGTAAAATAGAAGTTACCAGTGCATAGATTATGTATGGCCAGGTAAGGCTTTAGACCAGTGAAACCTGACCTAAGCAATGTCAAAGCACAGAATGCATCTGGACTTCAAGTGACAAGTGATGCAGCTAAGGGTATTCTCATGTTATGCACCTACTCTATCAGAGTAGTGCCACACCATCCAAAGCAAGTTCTTTACCCAATTGGACCTGAGAACCAATGATCCACAGAACCTCCATCTTATCATGACTGAGGTTTATTATTCTGGCCTTCATCTAGCCCATTACACTACCAGGTACAGGTCCAATAGGCTTAGGCACAGCAGAGTGAGGATTTTGAAAGAAATTTGGGAGGGAGGGCACAAAGGGGGGATTTCACAGGGGATTTCTTCTGGTCAGAACCATCTCAGACCCTCCACACATGACATTTGATATGTGAACTTTTCCTTATAAGCTTTCCTTCTTATTTCATTCAGAAGCAAATCTAAAAGCATGTACAGTTGTCCCTCCATATTCTCTAGGGCAGGGGTAGGCAACCTTTTTGAGCCGAGGGCCGGGTTGCTGTCCCTCAGACAACTGGGGGGGCCGAAGCCGGGGGGGGTGGAGCTTCCACCCTCTGGGGGCGGAGACACATAATAATAATATTTGCAAGAAGCTACTAGGCAATGCCATAACACAGGAAAAATGCATGCACACTGTCTCAACCCAGAAAAGAGCAAGCAAGTCCATGTGGGGGGATTTTGCAAAGAGAATACCAAAGGATAACAACAACAATAAT
>NW_024802937.1:2466129-2513508 GCF_019175285.1 Sceloporus undulatus
AGCAATATTTGCAAGAATGGAAGCGACTAGGCAAGGCCACAAAACAGCAAAAAATGCATGCCACTGTCTCAACTCAGAAAAGAGCAAGCAAGTCCATGTGGGGGGATTTTGCAAAGAGAATACCAAAGGATAACAACAACAATAATAATAGCAATATTTGTAAGAATGGAAGTGACTAGGCAAAGCCACAAAACAGCAAAAAATGCATGCCACTGTCTCAAACCACTTTCTTTCTTTCCCTTCCTCCCTCCCTCTCACCCTCCCACCCTCTCTCTCTCTCTCTCTTCTCCCTCCCACCCTTTCTCTCCCTCCTTCCCTCCCTCCCTCTCTCTCCTCTGGCTCCCACCCTCCCACCCTTTCTCTCTCTCTCTCCTCCCCTCCCTCCCTCTCTTTCCTTTCCCTTCCACCCTTTCTTTCTCTCTCTCCTCCCCTCCCTCCCTCTCTTTTCTCTCCCTCCCTCCCTCTCTCTCTGCCTCCTCCTCCTTCCCCCCCGCCCCACCATTTATAGGAGGGAGGAGGGAGGGCGGAGCCAGGAGGGAGGTGGGTGGAGCCAGGAAGGAGGTGGGCTGCGCCCATTGGAAGGCCCGGTGCGGCTCCTGGAGCCCTGATTCAGGGCTCCGGTTGCCGCATCGGGCCTCCCAGAGGCCTGGTGCGGCTCCTGGAGCCCTGTTTCAGGGCTCCGGAGGCCGCATCGGGCCTCCTAATGGGCGCCGCCATTTTGCAGGGCAAAATGGTGGCCGGAGCGGCCGAAATCAGCGGCAGGAGGGACCGGGGGCCGGCGGAAAGGCGCTCGCAGGCCGCATCCGGCCCGTGGGCCGGAGGTTGCCGACCCCTGCTCTAGGGTTAGGGGAACAAGACGGCCGTGAATATGGAAAAAACGCAAATAACAAAAACACCATGTGTTTTTACCTGAAGGACACCTCTCTAGGAATCTCTAGGTCCTCCAGTGCAACTCTGTGGTCAATGTCCAACATACACCATAGAATGGCACTGGAGTAGCTACAAATGGTCTTTCACTGCAACTTTTAGTTAAAGTTGACCACAGAGTTGCACTGAAGGACCTAGACAGTCCTAGAGAGAATATATTAATGAAATCCGTGAATAATCAAATCCTCAAAGTTCAAAGCCACAAATATGGAGGGATGACTAATTTCACTACCAACATGCCACAATTAAATTGTTTTTTAAAATATTTATTATAAAGTATAAATTATATACACAGAAAAGAAACAAAAGACATGTACACAAAAAACAAACAGCAAACAAATAGACTATTAAAACAGGACTTCCAAGGACCTAAGCCATTGTATATACCCGTGATGGCGAACGCGTTGCACGCGTGCCACAGGTGGCACACAGCGCGATTTCACCAGGCACGGGGCGAGGGAGACGGCAGAACAGGCACGTGCCCCTTCCGCCTCCTCCCTACCATTTTCAGACCTGGAAGGAGGAAACAGAGGCGTGTGCGCGTCTGTCTCCTCCTCCCAGCCCTCTTCCCTCCCAGCTTCCCTTCGCTCCGCTCGAAAGGGCTCCATGGAGCCCTTGCGCACGGAGTGAAGGCCGAGGAGAAGGGGGCTGGGATGTGTGCCCAAACTCTTCCTCCTCCCGGCTTTCCTTCGCTCGCCAAGAAAGGGCTCCAGGGAGCCCTTTCGCAGCGAGCGAAGGAAGGGCGAGGGCCCTTTTGCCGGCCTCTGACGGCCCCAGAAGGGATGCTCAGGGGCTGGCAAACGCCGGAGGACTGTGCACCGTCCTCCATGGTCCTTTTGCCGGGCTCTGAAGGCCCCAGAAGGGAAAAGAGGATGGAAGCCCCGCCCCCTGGAGGGCAGAAGCCCCACCCCGGCACCCAGCCCCCATCCTGGGGGTAGAAGCCCCGCCCCCGGCACGCGAACTGAAAAAGGTTCGCCATCACTGAAATTGACTTTGTATAGACTTTATTTTTACAATCATTTGTCTGCAAAACTCACCCGATTAGTTTAAGTTGAATGCCTTAGTACTAAACTATACAAACAAATTTAATAAAGCTAGAATTCTTACACAACTTTCTTCAGATTAGCCCCATTTAAAAACAAAAGTTAACATTCCAACTGACAGCATCTGCGCTCCAAGGGGAGATAGTGAAAGAAGTGAGAGCAGAGAGAACAAAAACACATAAACAAACAAAACAACAATAACAACAAAACTTATTCATCAATGGTCAACTTCAACATGGTCCAAATTTCCTTCAGTAGATCTGCCCATTCAGTGTTAAATTGATCCAGAGACTTGTCTCTGAGTAAAAAAATCAATTTATCAATTTCTATCAAATCAAGCGTTTTCCATAGCCAATCCACCCTTGAAGGGGAAACATGAGATCTCAGTTTTTTAGCCCATACTGTTACCAAGTTTGGTTTTATATAAATTTTGGGTGCCATGCGATCTGAATCTATGACCCCTGACTGACCCCATCGCTAGCCGCCATTACCCTAAAAGCGAGCTGACCACGTAGCCAGCTGTCCTGCTAGGCTTGGTCAAGGAAAAAAGGTAGAATTTAAATCTTTCAGCAAGCAGTTTTGGGTGTTGCCGTACTAGTTTCACAGGCTGCCCAAAGCAAGAAGACAATAGCAGAGCTTCCTCCTTTTGAGAACCAGTGATTAAGTTAACGGCTCCACCATCGAGATATTTGTCCCCTCCTGAAAAGTGCCAGACCTCTTCTTTGTGTATCCATTGTGTAAGTTTCAGCTTAAAGATAGAGTCATCAAGCCTTTGTTCGCCAGGCTGTCATAGCCTGAGGTTATGTTTAGGGGTATATAAGGACCCCACTTCCAACCCTCCAGTGGGCTTGTTGAGCTTTGAGTTCCAGACCTGATACCTTGCTTGTTGAGCAGCCTGCTCCAAGCTTGCGATTCTTGAGTCTTGGACTCCGCTGAAATCACTTGAGCTAAGCCAAAGCTCACTGTCTCTCGGGCCTCTTGTTAGCTTTGCCCGCTGGAACTCAGCTCCTAGCCACCGTGGTCGCCGCTTGCTTTCCCTGTTCCCGCAGCCGTGTCTCACCATTCACCATCCCTCACATCCATCACTTTGGAGAAGACTCCTAAGGTAATTATCCCAACGGTGCCTCTATCCTTTCTCCTTTACTCCCGAACTCACCCCTCCCTTGCTTTAGCATTGAATGTGTGTGTGCGTGTGTGATCCCCTTTGTTGTGTGGCTTTAATAAATGTTTTATATTTTAATTGCACCTCATTGGCATCCGAGTCTCTGTCTCTTGGGGTTGGGCTAGATGACCTCTGGTATACACATAGGGACCCGACCTCGCTGTGTGCACTGTCTTGTAATATTTGAGCTAATTAAATTCCCCTAATTCGATCCTTCTTAACAATACCATCCTGACCGCAGTTGTCATGTAAAACAGTCTTCTGCCATATTTAATACCATTAAATCATTTTGAATGTATTTGTCAGGAAAAGAGCTTCACAGCAACTCTTCAAAGTAGACCATGATAGAAGGCCTGCTACTGGAGGAAGGTTGCCAATTGCCATCATACAAAGTGGCAGAACAAACTGCAAGACTTTCAGATCCTTCCCCCCCCCTCCTCCTCTTCTTCAGTATTTCCCGGCTATGTGGGACGCGTAAATACCCCAAAAGGCAAGGAGGGAATCTGAGGAAATATCTGGGTTTGGCGCTGTGAGGGAGGGGTTGTCTGTTAAGACCTCCACATATATGATTTCTGTGAAAGCTACAGGTACCACCTAGTGGCTTGACCTGATACGCTATGCAAATAGCATTCTCTGGTTTTTCTGCTTCTCATTCTTCAGGAATTTGCCTGGATTTCCAGGGATGAGCCAGTGGACATATCTTGTTCTTAACAGAGCAGAGAGAAGAAGAAGCAATTTTACTGCCTCCTTTTGGTACTAAAAGAATAGCAGGAAAAAATATATATCTCGGTGTATAAGTACCTTCAGTTTCATGGGCTGCATTCAACACTGTCACTGCATCCATAGAAGCAGTTTCTGGAAGTGGGAGGGGCCTAAAATCCAAATACTACTAAGAGCTTTATGTTGCATTTAAGCATAGACCATGAGGCTAATTTTAATAGAAGTCTCAGTTTAATGTTTGGTGTACTACTTGGATATCAGGGGAGTGGTATAACATGATTCAATTCATCCATGTTTCTTAACAACTGGACCATAGTATAGTGCAGAAGATTGCATCCATTTGGAAAAGTAAACATGTAGCAGTACAACACAATTGGGACAAAAATATAAAATTAGCAAAACACAAACAGCTTATAAAAGCTTAACATGCACATGTATCAGGCCATTATTTTTTTTGCAACAGTCATAATTGGCTGACAAGATCAAGTGGTTTTGTCTTAATTACTAAATGTCAAGAAAAACAAAAACTGTATTTACAGTATATCAACTACAGTGGTACCTCGGGTTACGAAATTAATTCGTTCCGCGGCTAATTTCGTAACCCGAAAAACCTTCGTAAGCCGAATTGCCATAGGCGCTAATGGAAAAATAGCTCTCTGCTGCCCTCCGGTGGCGGAAAATAGCGCCGAGGTTTTTTCGTAACCCGAAGAAACCTTCGTAAGCCGAAACAATAAATCCCTATGGGATTTTTTCGTAACCCGAAAAATTCGTAACCTGGGTAATTCGTATCCCGGGGTACCACTGTAATTTGATAAATCCAACAGTTAACCAAGTTCAGAAATTCAGACTTA
Source organism: Sceloporus undulatus (assembly GCF_019175285.1). Taxonomy (NCBI): domain Eukaryota; kingdom Metazoa; phylum Chordata; class Lepidosauria; order Squamata; family Phrynosomatidae; genus Sceloporus; species Sceloporus undulatus. Next base: position 2,470,833 of record NW_024802937.1, read on the forward strand.
AGCAATTAAAACTCAGCAAACATTTATTCAATAACTATAAGACAACACCAGAGACATTCATTATCAGAACTTAAACAGCAAATGTCAACATCGTCTAATTAAAACGCATCATTTCAAAATACTGATGGGCTGGCAATTCATTAGTTACATACTGAAAACAACTCTGGTTCTCTCTTTTCCCATACTGCCTCTTCTTCTTTTCTTCTATTTCCTCCCTAGAGTAATGACCTTGGATGTTTCAGTCCATGCCTCTCTCCTCTATTCTGTTGTTATACCACCTGTGTGACAACTATTCCCTTACAATCATTTATTATACTGTATATCCCTTCACCATACCTCAGCTTGCCCCTAAATTCATGGCAAGTAAGATACAAAAGCAGCACATGCAATAATTTGAGTTGCAGTAGTGCTTATGTCAAATAGCTGAGTGCAGCCTAGCTGAAGTTTTAGGAAATGTTTACATCAATAGACACAATAAAAAAACACATAATTAAAAAAATAAAATTTACTATTTTACAGTGGGCTACCTTGTATGTCAGTTCAATCAAAATAGAGCCACAGGGTTGCAGAATTTTAGAAGGGGAGCTACAAGATGCATTAGGTGAGACAGCGTCCTGGAAAGGGTATGGAAGGCCAGATCAAGATGAGTCTGGCAGTTTGGACCCATGCTTGAATGTTACATATGCATTGAAAATACCAGAGCAAGTATTTTGTTTCTGCAATTTTACCTGCTGTTTTCTTTATTTACACTTACTGCTCATGATGACAAAGATAAAGGAAACATTCCATTTTGAGTCTCCTCTACAGATAATGGTGGCATGCCTGAGCCTTTTAAATAAAAACTTTAACTTAAGGAAGGGAGCCAGCCTATGTATAAAGAAAGATGAAGGTACTAACTGACTTGTAATAACAATCCCAACAGCACAAGGTTGCTGCCTTAATATCAGAAAAATATCTTCACCCCTGTATACGAGAAAAGGAGACACTAGTGTTAGGAGAGAAAACAAACCTCAAATAAATTGGGCTTGAACAGGTAGAAATTATGCCCACCTTACCTCAGATCCCTCTTTTGATTGAATGAGAAAGCATGGGAAGACTGCAGATTTTCCGTCCGATTGGTTTAAATGAAGGTGGAAGTAGGTATAACAGAAAACCCTTGAGCAGCAAAACACAAGATTTTGCTCTTGGTAAACTGGCCCACCTCTGCTGTCTCCACCAAGTGATTCCTTAAAACCTATGTTCCTATACATGGTATGTCTTTTCTGATGAAGCTTGTTATTTAATACCCAAACAACTGCTGGTGTATAGATAAAACAGACATGCTAATGCTAGAAGACATAATTCTAATAGAGGTATAAACTTGTGCCTATGATGTGTCTATGTTAAGTTGTGCTACAAATGGCGGCATATTTATACATGCTATTTGTGTTACTAGAATAAATCTTAGTAGAAAAGCTGCAACTGCTTCCCATGTTAATTTCCTAATAGACCAAGGTTTAAGAATACTTAAGGGGAATACTAATGTTGATGTGATTATTATATTGAACTTGGGAGCTTTGGTGACCAACATAGCAGCTCCTAGAAAATCCAAACAGATTCAGGCCAACAGATATAAGCCAAAGAAACTTCAGTCTTCTACAAGATATAGGCACGGAGGAACTACATCTGTGTCACTATCTCCATCTTCATGGGAAAATATCCTAAACTCTGCCCAAGAGAAAATTGGTCCAAAGTGCAAAACTCTTTCAGCACATAGGGCTTCATATACTCTAAAATATCATAAGCTGGTGCGCAGGACACAACACAACCACACAATTTATTTCAAGTGTACTTTCCCTGTGTAAGAGGGACTGGTGAAGTCACTTTTATGTCTCCAGTCTGAGATCTGTCTCATGTCTACAATTCCTGCTTTAAAAAAAAATTGTTTTATTTATATACCGCTATTCCAAAGATCATAGCAGTGAACAGCAAGTAAGCTAATTAGTAAGTAAGCTAATTTTGCCCCCAACAGTCTGGGTACTCATTTTAGTGACCTCGGAAGGATGCAAGCCTGAGTCGAGCTTGGGCCCTTTTGCTGGTCTTGAACTCGCAACCTTGTGGTCTTGAGTGATTGGCTGCAGTACAGGCATTTAACCACTGCGCCACCAGGGCAAATCTGTAGCATGGGTGCAAAACTTGAAGTAAGAATAGTGAAATGTAGTAGAATGCACATGTTTCACTTCCTCTGCGGCTATTAAAGCTGTAGGGTTCAACTCATAGCCTTGCAGATCTACAAGGAAAGGAGAAAATAATTGTACCCTGGCTTGTCAGATCAGCAAGGGATCCTTTCCCTGCACCAAAATTTTGCATATTTTACAACGCAAACAGCTCAAGTGTATATAATTGAACATATCTGCAGGAACTTACTACTAATCAATGGGGAAAACTGGCATAAATTGCACAAGAAAGTGCACAAATGAGGAAAAACACTAATACGTATTTCAAGAAGGAAACAGTCTCACCATCTGTTATGGAACAAAGACAGGAAAAAATGCATGGGAGATGCAGAGAAACTCAACAGATTTTTTTTTACATAATATTGCACTGTAATAGTTACTTTCTTCAATTATAGGATCTAGATGAAAGAATAGTAAAGGATGTGTTTATTCATATTTACTGGGCACTTGTGCTTTGCAGGTCTATGCTACTAGTGCCAGAAAGGCAATCCTTTTTGGATATCTGTGCTCAAGTCTAGAAGTGGCCTTATTCAACATATGTTTTAAAATGGTTTTAGTGTCTCTTGGTCCGAGGGGAAAAAATGATCATTACAGTATGTAGTCATCCCCCATTGCTGCTATTATACAGAAGACAAATTTATATTCTGAGCTGAGGTGAAATACAGTTCTTAATATAATTTATTTAGACTAAGATCCACCATGGCTTTGTTCAATTCCTTGTATGTCCACAGCACCAAATAATTTAACTTTTACCATTGTTCATGTTAAGAAACAAATTGGAAGTGTGAAATTTCTTAATTGGAAGTTTATTTAACAGCTATAAAGATACTTTATTTTTCCAGAAAAATTTACATATGTGGAATATTGTACTAAAAAAGGAATAGTTTTAGGAAAATAAAGTTGAACATGACAGTACGGATTTACAGTTTACATATAATACTATTTATCAACATCTGTCTGACTCATACAAAGTCTCAGTCTTCTTTTTGTATTTGTCTAAGATTCCTCTCAAGTTAGCCAGTGGATCTTCTGACATAAATTTCTGATATTCCTGATCAATCTTTATATTCTGTTCAGTCAGGTACATCTAGAAGAGTTATGACAGAACAGATTATATTGCAGCACTTCCATTTCAGTTTATATTTCAGAACATGCATATATATCAGATATCTCAGACTTTGTCATATTATTACAATTTTCAGATAATAAAATATGTTATATATTTATATTAAATATGGTATGCAATTATGAAATGTGGAAAATCAAAAGATATTGGGAACATGGGTTATTGACTGGCCCTGATGATCCAGAATTTGTATGGTTATCACTTGCTACATGGGCTGGAATCCTGTTTCCTTTGCTGGTGTAGAGTAGTTCAGATAGTTCCCTAACAGGAACATGGTGCAAAAACATCATGAGTGGAATCCTGTTGGCATGTACTGCACGCATAATGGTCTGTTTATGTGAATACAGTCTCCAGGTTTGCACAGGGATAAGAACTGGCTGTGGCATGAGAAAGCTACTGATTCAGGGCCTTCTGTTTCTCCAATGCATGGTTTGAGGGAGGGCTTCCTCAAAATCAAGGTGTGTTCGATATGGACAAGTTGAACAATCTTCTGTAAAACAAGACAGGTGTCTGTCCATGCCCTTCCCACAATGCCATTCATCTAAGAAATGCTTGGCTATGTCCCTATAGTTAGATGCAGAACAAAGGCAACCTCCAAGATCTCCCAGGCTTCTGTGGAGGTACAGGAGGATGATATTATATTGTTGTATGTCCAACTATAGCCAGGAGCTTCTACATTGACCCCGGACACCACATGGCCATGCTGGGTGTGGGGACACAGGAGAAAAGTAAAATGTCAAGAGGATGGGAGTTTCTGGACCTAGATGCCAAGCCTGGATGAGGGCAGTTGGTTATGCTTTCAGAAAACAGCGTGACAGTCTTTCTAGAATATTGTAGTGTTATGTTACAATAGCAAAATCAAAAAGCTTTCTGAAGTCTAAATGTCCAACAAATTTATTATGGCATAATTCCTGAGAGCCATGTGATGTAGTAGTTTGAAAATTAGACTAAGACTCTGGAGACCGGGGGGTCAAATTCCAGTTTGGCCATGTAAACCCGCTTGGTGACCCTGGGTAAGACACACTCAGCCTCAGAGGGTGGCAATGGCAAACCTCCTCTGAAGAAACATGCTAAGAAAACTTGTGATAGGTTCGCCTTAGGGTTGCCATAAGTCAGAAATGATACGAAGGCACACAACAACCTGTTTCAGTCAAAATGTTTCTCTAGTACAAACTAGGAAAACATATCTTGTGTGCTGTCAACTCATTTCCAACGTACCTTATTTACCTTATTCACAGTGTTTTTTCAGCAAGGTTTGCTCAGAAGGGGTTTGCCTTTGCCTTCCTCATAGCCAGGAATGTGTGACTTGCCCAAGGTTACCCAGTGGGTTTCTGTGCCTGAGTGAGGATTTGAATGCTGTTCTCTAGGGTCATAGTCCAATGTTCAAACCACTTCACTATGCTGACTTACAGGAAATTGTAAGCTTGGAAAAAATACCCCAGTATTTGTGTAAATTGCTAACCTTCTATTGATTAATTGCAAGGATTTCACCCCAAAATCTGTGGTATTTGGTCAAGATGCAACATATTCCATGTCATGAAGTATGTTCCATGCTTAATCAGATGTATCTAAGATTTGTTTGATTTTAGCCATTTTAACCTTCTTTTTGAACGGTTAGAAAAAATATCAATGTATAAACCTCATCTAAAAGCCTCACAAATTCTAGTTTCCAGATTATAATTGCCTGATATTATTTGTAAATGCCTCAAGGATTCAAAATAGAACTTCCCGCATTCTTCAAACCTAAAGTTTCAGTACCAAACTATGGACATTTTATATAAGGGTGAGTAACTGAGCGCTAATTTTCCATTTATTTATTATTTCCCACCACTCTCACAGTTGCTCCCTATTGGCTATATTGACTACAACTGATAGGAATTATAGTAATAAAGAAGACATAAAGTACATTGACCTACACATGACTTCATGAAATAAGCAAAGTATCACAGATCAGTAGCCTTTGGAATTCTTTCAAAAGTCTAGAATGAGTTCTATCTTATATAGCATGAATTACCTCTACAGACTCAAGATGAGAAAATATCAGTTCCAGAAGATGTTGTAGATTTTTGTCCACTTTCCGACTCTCTTCAGATGTTGTTTTTATGACCACCTGATACCTAAGAAGTAAATATATTACTGTCACAATCCAACAGAAATGTGTCAGTCTTTTGATTTCAAATGGCTTAGGCCATTTTTCAAGGGATTTAGTGGAGATTATTAATTGTTTCTTAGACCTTCATCCAGTAAAGATACTTTGCAATGTCTGAGGCATTAAAAGCATTTATGTAATTAATACATTACCTTGTAAACAACAATAACTCGTTATAACTATTTCACAATCCACTCTTTTTATAGTCAACATGTTTTCCACTTCAAACTAGGAAATGGTATAGTGGGTTGGGAGAAAATAGAGTATTCCTGTATTTGCAGAAACTACCTTCCTATTGGTGAATTGCAAGAATTACATTCAAGACCTATGGTGGCTTATATAATACATATGTCACATATTATCTAACATGTTTCTGTCTTTAATCACATTTAATCGAGATTGCTCTAAAACAAAATTCATACTTCAGCATATATCTCTGCCCCTATTTCATATCATTTTTTCTAAACTACCCAATAATACCAAGTCTATGACTCTACCTCTTTCAGCAGAATCTTATGACTGTTTAGTTGGATGTAAAAAGCCCACTCATCTTATATCATGACAGGTTTATCCTTATCCTTGTGGGGGTGAACCCTAGATGCGCAAATTACAGTTCTTTAGACACATCTTTTGTTACATTTCCTTTGCTCTTGCCATTTTCCACAATGGAGAAATGAAGATGGCAAGCTACTTTTTTTAAAAAAAACATTTTTATTGGTGATTTATCAATCATTTACTGTACTTGAAAAAACAAGATCCAATGATTTGCAAATGGAACCTATTTGCAATTTTATTTTGGATTGCCATTTAGAAGGGAATAATTCTAAACTGCATTTGTAATTTGAAGCGGGAAAAACGTGACAAAACATGTTTAAATTAAAGGAAAAACAAGCATTAAAAATAAAGCCTAAGACAAACACAATGCAGCACCTCAAACCCTTAGCCCATATATCAGAGCTAGGCAAAATGTGGCCCATGGGCTGCCAGGGGCCAAAAAAGTGTTTGCATTTTGCCTCCAAATGCCCTCTAGGTGGCATGGGGGGACATTTTCACTACATTTTAGCCCCAGGAGAGGCCTTTTTTCAACACTGAAAGCGGCTATAAGGGCAGAAAGATGGTGAAAATGCCCTTCCTGGCTTTTAGGGGGAACAAAAATTGTGTATTGTTGTGGCTTTGGGTGCATCCTGTAGGGATTTACCACTTCTCCCACTGCTTTTCCACCAAGTGTGAGGTTTGTCTAAAACTCTGCTATCACCAAGTGTGAAGACTTCCACAAATCTCACTGTAACTACCAAGAGTGAGTATTTGTGTGCCTTCAAGTCATTTCCGACTTATGGTGACCCTATCACAGGTTTTCTTGACAAGTTTCTTAAGAGGTTTGCCACTGCTGTCTTCTGAGGGTGAGAGAGTGTGACTTGCCCAAGATCACCCAGTGAGTTTTCATGGTCAAATGGGGATTCGAATTCTGCTCTCCAGAGTCATACTCCAGTGCTCAAAGCACAATGCCACACTGGCTCACACCAAGAGAGGGCTTTCCCCTCACCCTCACTTCTCCTACCAATATAAAGATGACCTACTGTCCTGCTTCAGTAGCCACCAACCATGGGGCCCTCCTAGATTCCCTTGAGGTATCTTCTTTGTCTCACCACTATCGCAAGCACAGTTGGTGGGGGCTTGAGAGAGGTCCCTCTTGGTGGCTGCACCTACACTCCCAGGGAGGCCAGAATAGCCCTTTCCATCAGCAGGTTAAAAACTGCTTTTTAAACAATTTTTAAAAGAATGGGCTAGGGGGTGCTCTATTGTTTTCACTGAGCTGTTGTTAAGAGCTTGTTTTTAATTGCATTTTGTTCTTTTAACTTGAAGCTGAATTTTTTTAATACAGTGCGCCCTTGGCTTATGCGGGGGATCTGTTCTGGACCCCCCCTGCGTAAGCCAAAACGTGCATATGCCCCACTTGAATGGTGCTTTTGCATGCCCTGGCGGCGTGCGTGCGCCATGGGCGCACGGCCCATTCATTTGAATAGGACACGCCGCCTCTTGCGCCCCACACAGGTTTGAGCGTATGCTCAAACCCACGTATAGCACGCCCCTGCGTATGACACGGGTGCACTGTACTATAAATTGTTTTAATTCTATTTTAATGTTTACTTTTTGTATGTTTTTAATTTGTCCTGTTCTTGTAAATTGTGAGCTGCGCTGAGTCCCAATTTTTTTTGGGGGGGGGGAGCAGAATATAAATAAATACGATGACAATAATTCCATTCTCTCATCCCTCCTAACAGCTCTTTACCATGTTATTTCTAATACAGAGCCCAAAAATAGCAAAATTACTTTACTGTGTATATAGTAATATATAAACTGCATTGTACACCAAAGTCCATGACCTCACATGCACCCCTCCCCAAATTCCTAAGGAGCCAATGCAGCTTCCTAGCCTCTCACAATTACCCACCCCTGCTATATCTGGTTCAACTTACTGGCATCGAAATTCATGAAGTTCTTTTGTGGCTTCACTGACACCTTCACTGAGCCCATTATAAAGCAATTGTTTATATTTCTCCAACTGCTCCAACTCTTGATCAGCTTTTTCTTCTTCTTCTTCCACCTCCTATAATTAATACATATCATAATATATTGTGAACATTAATATATTTTATTATACTGTGGTTCATAGTCTGTGGTGTACAGACCCCTGGGGGGCCACAACATTCTGACATGTCGTCCACAAAAGCTTGAAGGTTGCTCAGCCCACCTTTTCCGCTCAGCGGATCAGCCACATGACATGTGAAGGCTGGCTGACTCTGCATATTGCCTGTCACCTGTCCTCTTTGGCTGCAGGGTGGAGGCGGCTGAGTAACTGAATAACAGTTGAGCTGATAGCCAGCCTTTGCTCTTTTCTCTCTCAAAAATACAGGTTTAGTTTTTGAAGAAAATATACATATTTTCAAATTGTGGTACACAATCATGGTGCATAATAAAAACTTTAACCTTTTTTAAATCTTGAAAGCAAAACATTACCAATTTTTATTTACAAATACATACCACAAGGTTTATTTATAAACATGTATTCCCTATATACAGTGATGTACAGCTTATAATAGATATACTGAATCGTAAATGTCACAATCACAAATACAATATTTTTATCAAATACATATTATATACACATAAATACCATATATTTATAATGGTTAGACCAACCAGCTCCTAATACTTAATTTTTCACTACCAAAAGCATTTGGGAAATACTAAACCCACCTTCATTTTCCGTTGATAGAGATCTTCCAGTTTTTGGGCTTCTTCTTTTAACATTTTGATAATACTGTTCTGCTCTGCTTCCATTTTGTTTACCTTAAGGAGTGAATATTAATTAAAAGTATCAACAGCAAAAAAGGGACAATGAGGAAAAGCTTGTGCTTCTAAGCTCTGTCCTTTCTGAAGGTGATCAGCCCAAATATTAAGATGTAAAAAAATATAGCTAAAATCAAGTATCTTGACAGATAATCTAAAGAGCCTATACATTTACTTTTATGTTCTTCAGCCTACATGCCAGACAGAGTTTGCAAATGTGTAGGGTGCATTTTCAGAGCACCCAGAAATCAAAGTCAGCTGGAAATGGCTTCAAAGACCTCAATATTCAGTTTCCATTCTTTTTGTAGAATCCCCTACCCTCCATACTAGCTACTTGTCCACATGCATTTATTTGGGGGTCAGAATTATTATTTTTCTCTGTCCTCTGCCACCATTTCCCCAGCTCTGGTGCTCAAGGCTCCTTAAAAAACAGATAACATTAAAAAAAAATCACATCACTAAAAATAAAACCATGGAGTCACAATATAATTAAATTATCAACAGAGGTAAAAACAATTTTAAAAAATATAGACAACACAACACATTAAAACCCTTTTTCCATAAGCAATCAGTTTCAAAATGCCCATCAAAATAAAAAAGTCTGCCTTCCACCAGGATAGCATGGAGATTTCCAGAACCTAGGAGTTATTACAGAGCACAGACCTGAAAATCAGGCAGTGTACTGTGCAATTAGTCACTTTATTGGAACCAAGTATTTAGTCACTCACCTGTTCTAAAGCATCCTCTGAACAGATTTTTGTTTTAGTAGCATTACCAATTTCTTCCTCAGACATGTTTATGAGGTGCATAAGAGGACCCTGCCACAATTACACAAAAATCAAAGGTGGAAAAACAGAAAAAATGTATTTTAGATTTTTGGTCAATGTGTTTTAGTTTTAAGAAACGAAGTACCTCCAAATTGATTTCATACTGAGTGAAATCAATTCCCACAAACTAACAAAACATACTTTCATGCAACCAAATCATTCCTTATCTTGAGCAAACTTATAGAAAACTATACTTAGGGAAGTCCTGTTTAAATTGTTTGAGAACACTTTGGGAAATCTGTTATATTTTAATGGCTTTGAAAAAAATTAACTTTCTGATATACAGTAGGCCCTTGGTATCTTTGGTTCCATGATTCCATGTGAATACTAAAATCCGTGGATGCTCAGGTCCCATTAAATACCATGAAGAGTAAAATGGTTTCCCTTATATAAGATGGCAAAATCAAGGTTTCCGCTTTGGAATTTATGTATTGTTTGAATATTTTCAACCCATGGATGCTTGAATCTGTGGATATGAAGGGCTGACTGTACTATCTATTGTGTCATAACATCATTCATGTCGGATAATACACAGGTGTGTCTAATCCAGCACCCTATTTCCCACAGTGACAAGTCTAACATCCATGGAAAGCCCAAAAGCAGGACAAGAATGCAACTGCTTTATTTGCCTCCTGCTCTCCAGCAATATGCACTAGTAATATCAGAGGCCAGGATCCACCATCATGTTGGTGCTGCAATACCAGCACAATGGAAACTCCAACCTGCCCTGCATCTCCAGCCCTTGGCACTGGCTGAAACCAGTCCCCCAAAGCAAGAATTTGGGTTGACTGCCATAGAGATTGCAGATGACCCTCTCCCTCATTTGCAAGGTGGAAGTAGTTATGTCAGCAGGTGTTCACCTGTGTCTTGTGTACTGATATACTGCAATAGGCAACAGCATTAAGACAATTATTGTGCACAGTCAACAGAATTCCCTGTGACCAGAGTTGCCTATGAACTTTTCCTGTAACCAGCGTCAAGATCCCCAGTATACTTTAAATGAACTGTTGAAGCTCTTTTTAAGAATTATAGTGGAATTGCATATACGTACATAAATCTGAGACCTGTATTTTTCCAAGCAACTTGGCCCTTCATTAGGGTTAAACTTGATTTCAAAATCAAAGTCAGCAGAATTCTCTGAATTTATAGAAAATAATTTCAATTTACGAGCTAATTTGTGGTAATCTGCCAATGTGGCTTCAATCTGTTAAGAAAAAAACAAGACAGAATAAACAGTAAATCTAATGGAACTTCACAGTGATATATTAGTAGAAAAAAGTCTGTGATAAAACACCTTTGCCTTTTCGAGAGAGGGGAGGGTATTAGGGATTTTATATATTCTGTATTTTTATCTTTTTTAGCCGCCCTGATTGTTCTCAGAGGGGCGGGATACAAATAAATTTATTATTATTATTATTATTATTATTATTATTATTATTATTATTATTATTATTATTGGCATTTTCTTGTAACTTGGTGCTTTAGGGACTCAAAATTATTTTCATGTTTGGTCATGAACACCACTCTTTCTAGCTTTCAAGGACTACTGTATTTAAAAAAAAAATGCTATTCAGATGCTATTTCATTACTGCCTGTAAAGGTGCTTTGCTACACCAAACCCAAACAAAATATACACTGGTAGCTGAAGGAAGAGCCTGTGCATTTATTTATTTAATATGCCACATTTTTTCTAAACTGGGCACAAGGCAGCTCTCAAAAATGCTTAAAAATGGTACAATTTTAAAAACACAATTAAAACATCACATTAATATAACAAGTCAAAATTTAATTCATTTAAGGAACGTTAAAGCCAGTGTGTGTTATTAATCTAAGTGTTCTAGTACGTCACATGGAAACTAGGGTTCAAATTCTTGCTCAACCATGGAAACCTACTAGGTGACCTTGACAAATGACATTCTCTCAGCCTAGAAGAAGATAAAGACTAACCTCTGACTAAATCCTGCCATGAAAACTATATGACACGGTTGAAGGCACATAACAATAAATGGAAAATGAATATTCTTTAAAAAAAATTTAGGTTCACTTACTGCCTCTTTTCCTCTAGCATATTTTAATTCCTCATTCCACAATTGATGTTGTTCTGCTTCCAGTTCCTTAGTTTGTTTGTTGACTGACTGTTTTAACTCCTCAATTTCACACTTTAATCTCTCAATATCTGTTATGGAGTACTTCTGGTTATCACAAATTAGTTTCAGCCGCATGTTCTCCTCTTTTAGTATTTCAATGTCCATGGCTAAATTTGAAGGAAAAATAAACTGTAAAATTTCATAAGGGAGGAAAAATTTTTTAACACAATACTAAAGTAAGAACTGTTTTCCTTTGGATGTCAGTATTTACTTTCACTTGCTGTCTTAATATTTTATTAATTTAAGAATAATTTGTTTATTTTTGTGGATCAAGTTAAAAATGCTTGGAAACCTGTGTTTTCAGGAGGACTGCTTATTTTTCACACATTTGAAACTTACTGTAAGATGCAAGAAATTTAGCAATATTAGATCTTGCTTTTATCTACCCCTCCCCCCCATACCACAGTTTATCTCTTTCTATGTAGGTCTCTTTTTTTGAATGCTCTGTAAATATTTTCTTTCAGAAAGTCCCTGGTCAACAGAGATAATGAAGTAAGTTACTGATTATCAGTTTTTTCTCCTCACCAGCAGCCTCCTGCTCCTCAGTAATACTCTTTGACTTCTGACGGAGACTGTTCGAGTGAGATTCCAAGTTGGCTAAATAAACCTCATATTTCTTAACATCTGTCTGTAAAGATGATTTCAGTTTTCGCAGGGTCACTAATCGGTCCTTTTACATAGAAAGAAGATAGCGAGATTGCTATTTAGTTAGCATACTGAGGTAAATCAGATTAAATACACACAATTTTGGAAAAAAAAAAAACTTTTCCCCAGTACCATATACTGGACCTGCCATATCCACAGGCTCCAGGTCGGTGGATTCAAACAACCACAAATCTGGCCAAATGAGTTGCAACTTTGGGAGGGCTAGGAAAATGGTGGTGTAGTCTTTGTCACTTCTCTGTCAGTTTCATAGTGAGACATGGTTGCCAGATTTGCCCTGGGATTGTTTGCAGCTCACTGATCCATGATCTGGCTTGCGCCTGGTTTCTCGGTCATTAAATATATATTTTTATATGAGACTTGAGTATCTCTGAATTTTTGTATTTCCATGGGGCCCTGGAACGAATCCCCTGCAGATAGAGAGGGCCCACTATACGTAGCCATTTTTCTCACCGGTTCACTTTCTCTCTCCTTCTCACGCCTTGCAATCTCTTTATTCAATCTTTCTTCTTCTGTTTCTAGTGCCTCTACATGATTTTCATGTATCTTGAAAAGATCCTCTGAAAGAAAACAAAAATAATAAACTAAATTATTCTAACTTTTGAAACACATTACTATGTGAAGAGATCTTGTAGCACCTTTGAGACTAACCAAAAGAAAGGAATTGGAAGCATGAGCTTTTGTAGACTTAAGTTTGCTTCCTCAGATGCATTTCTCAGTTGCAGATCAGATGCATCTAAAGAAGTAGTCTTAAGTCTACAAAAGCTCATGCTGCCAATTCCTTTATTTCAGTTAGTTTCAAAGATGCTATAAGATCTCTTCACATACCGAGACTAACACAGCTATATCTTTGAATTCTACCCAACACATTAGTTATACTATTAAAATAACAGGGCCCGGAACAATGGATGCAAGCTACAGGAAAAGAGATTCCACCTAAATATTAGGAGGAACTTCCTGACAGTAAGGGCTGTTCAACATGGAACACTCTCCCTCAGAGTGTAGTGGAGTCTCCTTCCTTGGAGGTCTTTAAACAGAAGCTGGATGGCCATCTGTCAGAAATGCTTTGATTGAGAGTTACTGCATGGCAGAATGGGGTTGGACTGGATGGTCCTTCTGGTGTCTTCCAACTCTACGATTCTATGATTCTATTAGTGCCCAAAAATAAAAACATTAGGTTTCAGTAATTAGTACATACTAAAGCTTCAATGAATATTATTACATACTACCTCATGGAAATCTAATTATAGTGGACCCTTGTTATTCACTGGGGTTTGGTTCCAGGAACCCCTGTGAATAACAAAATCCGTGTACGCTCAAGTCCCATGAAATACAGTGGCATAGCAAAATGGTGTCCCTTATATACAATGGAAAAATCAAGATTTGATACTTGAAATTTATACTTTTTTGGTATATTTTTGAATATTTTCAAGCTGTGAATTTTCAAGCTGTGCTTGAATCTGTGTATAAAAATCAGTGGATAAGGAGGGCCAACTGTATTTCTTTATACATTTAATATCTTATCAAGTTGCATCATTGCAAAGTAATTATACTAATTGTAATTTACACTGGATTCTTCATGGCCTTTATCCTGAACAGAGTTCTAGCCTAGTAGTAAAGGACCAGAAATAAAGAAATGTGTGGAACAGAGGAGGGCTCATGCACAGAATCACAAGGCCATTTTCAGCTTCCCCTAACCAGACATGAACTGCACTGGCATCATTCTCTGGAACCATTCTGGTTAATTCTATTCACTGAGGCTATTTCAGATTTTCTGGGGTTGCGGTCAATGAAATAGCACTTAAAGACAAAACTGCAAACCCAGACAATTTTTCAACCAATTTGAAGTTGAAGGATCCAATGGCTGCACAATTCCCACTCTTAAGCTATAGGAAAGATTAAGTAATATGTATGAACACAGTGGTAAATGAGACCAGATTTCAGGAAGAAACAAAGAGGCAAATGCATGAGGATAAGAGGGTAAGAAGTCCTATCTGAAATAATATTCCAAATGGTCTACAGACTATCTTTGTGGAAGACATTAGTGTAAAATACCTCGAAATAACTTGGTAACTGATAAAGCAGACTGGATCCACAATGTTTCTGGGTGGATGGGCAGGCCAGGGGGCCTATTTCCCTCAGGACAGGGGGCCTAACTCCCTCAGGATCAGTTGTTGGTTACACCAACTTTGGGGTGAAGCAGACAGGCAGGAAGGAGCAGCTAGAGGCTGCTCCCAACCTGACTGCCCCGGCAAACACAGCTTTCAGGCACGTGTATCATGTAAACGCCACACCTCTGGAGGGCCCAGAAGCTACTACTACTAATAATAGGATTTATTTATATACCGCCCAATCACTGGGAATCTGAGCGGTTTACAACAGAGGAGATAATAGATGGTTCCCTGCCCTCAGGCTTACAATCTAACAGACATGACACTCCCATCTGCCTGTCTGTTTCAGGTCTCTCTTGAACAAACCTAACCACAAACCCGTTTAAAACAACTTTGCCTTTGCCCTGGGTTTTATTTTGGTCAATCTGGGAACTGAGTGGATCACTGCCCTGGAATAGTTACAAACCCTTCTGTAATCACTCAGGCTTAAAGGTTTGTCAAAATGAAATGTTGTCACAGCAGGACCAAAAACAATGACTTATTGATTACACTAAGTGGGATGCTGCAACAAAACCCAAGCCAAAAGCAAAGTTAGCTCAAATCACTTAGCTAATTGAAGGCAGTCCTTTGCCACAGACTCTCTCCATTGGGATTTCCATGATGAATGAAACATTTTCCACAACAGGCTGGTTTCCTGGGCTGGACCATGACAAATTTTGCATGCCCTCATTTCCTGATCTTTAAACATCCCATCTCCCTGTCCAGATGGTGCTGACACTTTCCCAGGCAAAATGGGGGAAAAGAGAAAAAGAAAAAGAAGAAAAAAATCATCCCATCCTAACTAATGAAGGAGCATTCTCCTAGGATGTTTAAGATGGAAATGTTCTTATCTGTCCCATTTGTGTGAGCTGAACTTGCACAGCCTAGTGGAAAAAATGCAACTACTGAAAGACTCGCTATATTATTATTATTATTAGTAGTAGTAGTAGTACAGGCCTACTTTGTTAGCTAGGAAATACTCCTTGACAATTCTACCATAAACACATACATCTCCAGAAAAGGATTAACTTCAAAAGCCATTATTCTACTAGGTTTTTAAGTGAGAAATACTTACTTAATTTGCAGTGTATTTCAGCATCAAATTCTTCATATGTGTCTCCTCCCCTCATAAAATGGTCATAACATTTTACAGTGTAATCTAAAAAGAGCTAAGAATAAAATAATTAGTTTGATTTTAGATATTTTAGGAATGTGCATTCTGGGCTGTTGAGAGGAGGAATCCATACAACTAGGGTTTTTCCCATTAACATCCAGCATCAAGCAGGAAGAACAACAGTCTCATGCTAGCTGAAGACAAGTCTTTGATGACTCCTCTCACTCAGGCATCTTAAGAGACCAGTCACAATGGGAGGGAGTTAATTCCTCCACTCAGCTACCCAGAATGAACCCTCACAGTAAGTACCCAATGTGGGTTGAGTTAGTAACAAGAGGTATCCACAGAATTTGGGACATACTGAAGCCCTCAATCTCAAATATAAGGGAGGAAGTGAGTGCACACTAGCCTCTAACCACTACTTACAGTGCCCTTCTTCCAAAGGTGGCATCTGTCAATCTGAATTTGTCACTCTTTTAATAATGAATGAAGTAAGGAAGTAAGGAGGTGACTGCATTACAAATGCCAATGATAAAGGCATTAGTGTAAAACACCGCCAAGGTAGCCACTGCTGTGGTGGAATGTGCCATCACATTAGCTGGGTGAGGCATTCCTGTTAAATCATCTGCTATTAGGATGTATGCCTTAATCCATGAAACAATGGTGGAATAAGACACCCTGCATTCCAAAGAGTCCGGACTGAAAGAGACAAAAGAATCACAATGCTGAAGGGTCTTAATTTGACTAATGCAAATTTTTAACACACTGCACACATTCTACCATAACTTCTCTTGTAGGTGTGATGGATTAGGACAGAGAGAAAGAAGAATGAGTTTTTGAGACATGCTAAAGGTAGAAAAGCATGTTAGGCACAAAGGAAGAATCAGGACAGAGAAAAACATCGATCTCATTAAAGGTGCAAAGGTGTTCCCTAATTGAAAAGGCTGTGTGCTCTGAGAACAGTGAGCAGATGGGATGGTCACCAAAAAGGCAACCTTCAAAGAGAGAAGCGTCAGGGAAACTTTCTGAAGCAGTTCAAAAGGACATTTCGCAAGCTGCTTCATAAACAACGCCAGACTTGTTTTTGAACGCTAGAGATCCCAAAGATGGGAAACAGTGCCTGATCCAAGATGGCAAAAGAAATCGCACGTGCGGGTAGGAACAGAGCAAGGCACAGCAGCTTACTACTTTTTCAAGGTATCAGGCCTACGGCATAATACACTTTGCACAGGAAAAATCAACCTGAAGTCCCCTCCTTTCTTTGTAATAATGAAGAAGACAGAGTGAACCTCTGAAAAACATTCTGAGGAAGACACCTGTTCTATCGCCTTGGTGTAGAGGATGCCAGAATGCCTGCATGTGTATGCCTTTCTTTTGATCATTCTTTGGCATTGGAGTGGGCAGCAACCTGCTCCAGGGAAACTGGATGAACTTGATTGAATAACCTTGAGAAATTGTGGACAGGACTTGCGTGTCCGTGGTTGTCGACACCCAGGTATCCCAAAAGAAATGGAGTCTGACCCTACTGGAGGAGTGTGGGTGTCAGAACCTTCACCTGGAAGAGGGTCTGGTAACCTCCCCTACAGTTGGAAGAGGACTGAAAGGCTGATAGAAGGGAAGCCTTGATCTATCCCATGAGAGTCTGAAAGAAAGAAAATACCTGGATCTGCCAAACTCCCTTGAGGGACAAAAGGAAAATGATGACTGAAAAGGTCCCATTTCTTGTCCTTAGTCTCCAATAGAATGTTCTTAGAGCCTCTTGTCTCAACAGATTAGTGCCTTTACAGGCTACTGTGAAGAGGTTTGTCCTAGAATGCACACACACCTCCCAATACTTGAGCCAAGAGGAGCATCGAGCCACTGTGATAGCATCTTTAGATCTTGCTGCCAAGATAAGGGGGTCCTGAGTAGTGTCTGTTACAAACTGAAATATTCCGTAAATCTTCAAAAGGCACCTAGGCAAGGACTTATAATCCAAGTCCTTCCTCCATAGTATATCCTCCACCTGGGTCTCCAGAAGATGTTTTAACTGTAATATTAAAGATTGAATATCTTCACCACCAGATGCTTAATGAGATTTTGCTTCAAGGGTGGGGCATGAATGGGGGCAAGTTTCCAACAGAGACTAATCCACTGTAATAGAACCGCTTCCTCCAAAGGAGGGAGGGGTGCTGGTTGAGAGTGGTCATGGTGATAGCTCTGCTGCTTTGTATTAGCAGTGTGCATTATCCATTCCTCACACAAAGCCTGTGAATAAGCTTCTGGTGCTGCTATGGACAAAGGCAGGTAGAAGAACTGACCTCCAAATGGCTGCATGGGAGGAGTCATCAAAGTCTGCCTTCAGCTACTGTAAGACCACGTTGTTCTTCCTGCTTGACTCTGGGCTCAGACAAACCAGTTGTGTGAATTCCTCTTCTAATTATACCTTCATAGTCTCTCTGCTAGTGAAGTGATCCCAAATTGATTACATCAGAGCCTTTCAATTCCTTTGACATCTGTGGAGCATCTCAATTGCTGAGTTGTTATACTGGATGATGCTGTGATGTATAACTGAGAATAACTGTAGTGAACAAATGCAAAGCGAAATACTTCTTGTCTTTGCTAGTTAGCAGCAACTATAGTGAGACATTTTAAAGAACTTTAGCGGGAGGCAGCAAGAGCTTTGTATCAGTTCTTTAGATGAACACAACAAAATACTTTCCATGGCGGGTTACAGACCGCCAAAAAATACGTATGAAATACGTATTAGGGTTAGGAAGGGGCGGTGCTTCCGCACCCCCCTAACCCTAGTACGTATTCCATACGTACAACATGGTGGCGCCCCTTCCACATGGGGGACGCCATGTTTACGTATTGGACGCATAGCGTCCAGACGTGTCGCGGCATCTATGACATCGCGAATGCGCCAGCGGCTCCTCGCGACGTCATAGAGGCGCCGCAAAAAGAAGCTCCGAAATGGAGCTTCTTTTTTGCTCCGCACGGGAACCACACGGTTTGGCTGCTGCGGCTCCCTCACGGAGTAAGTGGCACCGGCGGGAGACCGCCGCAAAGCGGCGGTCTATATCCCGCCCTAGGTATAGCAGGTAGAAGACTTCTTTGTTGTGACAATGAGAAGAACATCAATGAGAAGAATTGTTTAAATCCTTCAGCACCCAGAATCACAGACTATTGGCCAACATGGCTGAGGCTTCTTGGAGCTGATGTCCAAAATCTCTTAAAGCGGACTACAGTACTGCTTTAAAGCATTGCAGATCTGGATGGAAAAGGGCAAAGCACCTTTAGCCAAGATAAGGTAAGCTGCAAACAGCACAAATTTATGTAATTACATCAATTTCTGCAATATCCTCCAGAAAATAATAAAGATAAAGATGGTATAAACCTAAAACATTTTTGTGTAAGATTAGTAGTATGTATTCTACAATTTAGTGGGAGACAGTCAAAATACCTTATTATGCACAATTCCATCTTCAGTCTCTCCAAAAATCTGATCCTCATCAAATGATGATGGGTTCTCTTTCAAACAAAAATATAACTGGAAAGGAGAAAGATACCACATTTAAATCAGCTAGTAATGTCTCAGGCAGTGTGGTTGTGGCATATATGTCTGTACCTGGCTTCCTCTCTACCAAATGCATCTGAGGAAGTTGACTGAAGTCTATGAAAGCTCATGTTGCCAATTTCTTTCAGTTACTCTCAAAGGTGCTACAAGATCTCTCTACGTACTAAGAAAAGTGCTTCAGGAGGATTACCTGGATGCCACTGCCTTGTCTAAACCGGGGGTAGCAATCATGTAGCCAATCAGATATTGCTGGACTCCAGTTCTCAGCATTGCTTACTATGGGCTATGCTGGCTGGGGCTGATGGAAACTAGAATCAAACAAAATCTGGAGGATATAATTCACAGCCCTGATCTAAATCTTCCCAAAACAATCTAGAAAAGGATTTCTGTAATTTTAATGTAAAAGGATCTTGTAGCACCCTTGAGACTCAAAGAAAGAAAGAAGGAAAAATGTTGGTAGTCTAAGCTTTCTTTGATTTCAGTCTGTTTCTTCAGATCCAATTTTCAATTGCAAAGCTTCTGACTGAAAAAATATATGCAGATTCAACAATATTGCATATTTTTTTCATAGAAATGTTTGTGTTTAGAGACATATAAACCTATCTTGATTATTGAAAAATGAGCTCCTGCTCAACAAATTCCAAATTATTAAAAGTAAATGGAGATAAATGTTTTGCAATACCTTAACGCAATCTGTCAGCCACACCAATGCTGCTACAATCTGAGGCCATGTATGTGGTGCCCCCACTGTATACATGGAACTTTTTGATAACTGAAAGGGATATCTGTAAAAAATGAAACAAAACACAGAAGTGTTACAATGAAACATCTAAAGAACTGGGAAAATACACAGAACATAAGGTCTAAGTTTGTAAGTTGAGTCAGATATGAAGAAAAACAAAACTTTTATTTTTAACTATGGGCCCGAACAGACAGGCCAAAATAAAGCTTCTTTGGGTCACTTTGAAGGTATGCTATTTAAACGATGCATGCATCCTAAGAGGCTGGAAGCTGTGCCTAAGAACTGGTGCGCAGTTTTGGTACAACTTTTGGGCTCTTAAGATGTGTGTGTCTTTTAAACAGCATACCTCCAAAGTGACCTGAAGCAGCTTTATTTTGGCTTGTCTGTTTGGGCCCTATATATCAAAATAGACAAGAACAGGGTATACATTTAGTATTGCTTAACATAAGTACTTGATTACATTTGCTACTGTATGAACAGTAAGTTAAAAGAAATATTTCTAAATTTATGATGATAATAGGGATTGGCAATTGTGATCAGGACAATCCCACCTCCCCACTTGTCTGTTGGGCTGTGCACTGGCTTGACCATTTTTCTTTTTTTGAGTTTTTTTATTTTGGTGGGTGGGGGGTCTCTCAGTTGTTGGGGGATGCAAACTGAGGCATTTGTAGGGAGGTTGGCTGGTTTTCAGATAGAAAATCTTATGTAAATCAGTTTGAATTAAAAAAAAAAATGGAGCCTGAGGGCTGTGGTGGGCTCCCTGGGGCATATTTTGCCAACCTCTGATCTATGGGGTAGTATTTTTTAAACTTAAGTAATGGTCCAGGCTCATGGTACTTATCTAAAAAATAAGCTCCATTAAACACAATGGGATTTACTTCTCAATAGGCATACAGTATACAGTGGTGCCTCGGGTTACGAAATTAATTCGTTCCGCGGCCGCTTTCGTAACCCGAAAAGCCTTTGTAAGCCGAATTGCCATAGGCGCTAATGGGGAAAAGCCGCGTTTCGTGCGAAAAAGCCGAAAAAAGCACCAAAAATTTTCTTTGTATCCCGAAAAAACATTCGTAACCCGGAACAATGATTTCCTATGGGATTTTTTCGTATCCCGAAAATTTCGTAACCTGGGTATTTCGTATCCCGAGGTACCACTGTATAGAATTCATTGTTAGCTAATTATAAACAGTGAACCAGTAGATTATAGTGCTGGTAGTTATTTTTGATTAAGAGTACATCATGGAAATAGGATATGCCATATGCAGTTTTTGTTCCCTTGTCTAAAATTACTTCCATTATAGTAAGTCGTAGAAGATAATATGACATGAAATCAGCCAGTCTTGATACTCCTCCTGAGAGATATTTCAAGCTAGACAGGCCTTTTTTTCTCTTAGTAAAACGGTATTTGTCATCATGGTTCTTACCCAAGCTCTTTAAAAATCTTTGGGACCTCTTCTTCACACTTGGAACTAGGAAACACATATGAAGGGCAAAGGAATTCATAAATAAAAGTGAAGATTTTAACAAAGTCTCTAACTGATGGAGTCTGGAGTGACTTGACAGTTGCAGGACCGTAGTTGTTTGCTGTAAGAAACTGAGAAAACAGATTTACTTCTGTTATGTATAGTAGATATTTTAAGGAGAATCTTAGTTGATTCATTATACATATTTTAAGTCTACAATGAACAAATTAAGTATTTTCAAAAACTGAATTTTATTTTTAAATTATACATGCTTTAGAGAAGGTGCTACCTTAGTCCTATTATGTGACACAAAACAGTAATATCGAGCATTGCTAGTTTTTAATGTTTGATCATTTGGGAATGCAATTTTAACTAAACAAAATGTATTAACCAAGCAATCTAACCAACTAAAAAACTGCATTCCTAGTTCAACTGCAAACCATTTATTAGTGCTGCATACATCACTCAGCTGGCGGATACACTGCTGGACAAATGCCTTGTCATGAAGCGGCCTAGGATCCTTGATCTTCTCCATATTTCCAAATACACCATACTGGCTGTTTCGTAAGCTTCCAGTGCCACTGCATCTAGAAACAAGATAGTAAGATGACATGTCTGAGGTTTAGTGCATTCTCAGTTTTCAACTATGAGAACAAAGCTATTTGGAAACAGAAAAGATAAGCTACAGGAATAAGACTGATTTAAATCTAGTACGATGCCTATTGCATGCAACATTATAATATTCTAGCTGAGTAATCACAGAATCGTTGAGCTGAAAGAGACTACAAAGGCCATCCAGTCCAACCCTGCCATGCAGGAACTTACAAAGCACCCTGAGACAGCCATCCAGCCTGTTTAAAGATCTCCAAAGAAGACTCGACCACATTCTGAGGGAGTGCATTCCACTGTTGAACAGGTCTTACTGCCTGGAAGTTCCTCCTGATATTTAGGTGGAACCTGTTTTCCTGTAGCTTGCATTCATTGTTCCTTGTCCTATTTTCTGGAGCAGCAGAAAACAAGCTTACTTGATCCTTGATATGACACCCATGCAAATAAAGGGCTATCATATCACCTCTTAACTGTATCTTTTCAAGGCTAAACATACCAAGCTCTCTAGGTCTCTCTTCATAAGGCACAGTTTTCAGACCCTTCACCATTTTGGTCACCATCTTTGGACACATTACAGCTTGTCAACATGCTTTTTGAATTGTGATGCTGGCAACTGGACACAATATTGCAGGTGAGGCCTGACCAAGGCAGAATAGAGCAGCACTATTACTTCCCTTGATGTAGACACTATACTTCCATTGATGCAGCCTAGAACCACATTGGCCTTTTTAGCTGCTACATCACACTGTTGATAATCATGTTCAATTTGTGGTCTACTAGGACTCTCAGATCCCTTTCACATGTAGTCTCGTTAAGCCAGGTATCCCCCATCCTACATCTATGCATTTCATTTTTTATTTGTCTAAATGCAATACCTTACATTTCTCCATGTTGTAATTAAATTTGTTAGTTTTGGCCCAGTTTTGCAATCTATTAAAGCCATATTGAATTTTGATCTTCTCCTCTGGTATATTAGCCACTCCTTCCAATTTGGTGTCATCTGCAAATTTGATAAGCGTGCCCTCTATTCTGTCATCCAAGTCGTTGATAAAGATATTGAATAGCACTTGGCCCAGGACAGAACCCTGTGGCACTGGTCACTTCTGTCCACGATGAAGAGGAGCCGTTGCTGCTCACCCTTTGGGTTTGACAGGTCAACTAATTGCAAATCCACATAACAGTTGCGTTGTCTAGCCCATATTATACTAGCCTGTTTGCAAGAATATCATGGGGACCTTATCAGAGGCCTTACTGAAATCAAGATATGCTATATCCACAGTATTCCCTTCATCTACCAAGATGGTAATTTGATCAGAAAAAGAGAGCAGATTAGTCTGGTATGACTTGTTTCTCAGAAACTCATGTTCACTTTTTGAGATTATGGCATTCCCTACTAAATGTTCATAGACTCTGTTTAATTATCTGTTCTAAAAAGCTTTCCTGGCATTGATGTCAGACTAACAGGGTGATAATTGTTAGGATGAATGAATATATGATGTGGTGCTTTCTTGGTTCTTAAGAGCAATGAGACTCCTTGGTGCCTCCTTTCAGCTTGAATACTATGCCGGCCCTTAAAAAAAATAAAAATAAAACAACACAGAATACTTGTGGTTCTAAAACAAGCATTTTCATAGCATTTCTTCTAATTGGTCCTTCCAAGTATAAAGAAACAGTGCTGCATTTTTTCAGATTGGAATGAACACTGCAGCTACTTTGTCAAGTGTATGCATTTCATGCATTTCTGTTACAGTGCTAAATTACCTTTTGGTGAAAGTACTGGTTCTCTTTTCTGATGTTGCTAGTGTATACTTCCCAACACTCAGCTTTGACAAGGTCGTCTTCCTTTCTTGCCTTGAAAAGAATATTAAATTGTGCAATGAAAGAAAACTAAATTATCTGTATTATATTAATAAATCCATCTGCTATTGCAATCACTCTGAAAAAGGTTCTTGTTGAAATACAGGCATCAACGTCTTTTCCCTTCTGTTGTGATCTAAGATTATATACATACACAAATATGAGAACAGGTAATACAGTACTCCACTTACAATGCATGCACATATTTTTTTTCCAGAAGAAAGGCTTTGTTTTAATATGCTAAAATTTGATATGTGGAATGCCTTTAAGAATCACAGCAGCAGTCTCTCTCTTTCTCCGAAATGAATACTCTTGGAGATTATAAAGAGTCCTCTAGCATCTTTAAGACTATTAAATTTATCTTACAGGATTCCTATGTGGACTAAATACCACGCTATAATGAATTTGTCAATCATAAAAGTGTCACTGACCTTATTTTTGCTGCTTTTATCGGACACAACTATCACTTACGTTTGAGGTGTATGAAATCCTGCCTTGTTGGCATCTGGTACCCTGAGAGGCTGGATGGACTGCCGGGAGCTGATGCGGCGAGTACTTGCACTACTCTTCATTGCTGAAGGGGTGAATTACAAGGCAAAGGGATGAAATGGCCAGCCCTCTGAGGGAGCGAAGATGCCCTCCTGTCAGCAACCGAAGGGGGAAAAGCAGGAAAGTGTAATCGACTCCAGGACACCAGGCGAAGTGAGCTGCTAGACCATCTGCCTATGGGAGGAAAGAGAAAGGCTTGAAATGCCTCAGGGAGTGTGAAGTGGGAAGGGAATAATAGCATTGGATGTCCTGGGAGGCTGAGGGTCCATCCTATCCCTTCCTACACCCACACCTTGGGTCCAGGAAGGGTTCCTGCAGGGGACAGTGTTCTGTTTCCTTGCAGAAGGAAGGCAGTGAGCTTTGTTTTGTTGAGGCTGTTTGAATACTCATTTGAGATGTGGTGCCGGAAGAGAGCGCTGAGGATACTGTGGATGGCCAAGAACACAAACAAAAGGGTCCTTGAAGAGACCAAGCCTGAAAACCCCCCTGGAAGCCAAGATGATAAAGTTGAGATTGTTGTACTTTGGCCACATCATGAGGAAAAATGAATTAATAGAAAGGACAGTAATAGCAACAGCAACTGCATGATACATGATGTGCCCATTTTGAGACTATGGAGGCTTGAGTCATACAAGGGATGCCTAGTATCACTGGATATCAAAGAGAAGGGGTGGAGCATGACTAAGTAGCATGAATTTATATTAGTGTTTTTAGCTTGCATGTTGCCTCCTTTTTAATTGAATGTCCTACACTTTACGATTCCTTGTCCTCCTTTGCTGTGAGGACATCTGGTCATCCTGGTTCTTGCGTTCTAGAACAGACGAAGCCTGAACTCTCCCTGGAGGCCAGGATGACTAAATTGAGGCTGTTGTGCTTCGGATACACCAGGAGAAGGAAAGACTTTTTGGAAAAGTCATCAGTGAGCCACCGAAGAGAGAGGAGAAGAAGTGTCAGGTTTAACTTAAAAAAGGGGAAAGCAGGGATGGATATATAGAAGTAGAGAGTGTAAAAGAATGGAAGGTTAGAGAGAAAAGAAGGATTTTGGAAATGGAATTATGGCTAAGGAAGTATAGTGAGAGGATATGAAAGGATCCTAAAGAAGACAGGGAATCAAGGAAGGAGAGATAATATAATAGTAAGAAGACTAAGAGGTTCAAGAGATCCTGAATATCCAGGAAATGTCTTTCATTCTTGCTTTAGTGGCTTGTTTTTGCTTATACATACACAGGTGCATACACACACACGTACACATATATGCATTGCTGTTTTCTCTTTTTCGTTTATCTGTTGATTTTATGATATGGTATTGATACATAAAAGGAGTTGAATGTTATTGTTTGAATGTAAATTTTAAATTCTGATTTGTCTAATAATTTTCTTTTTTAAAAAAAGGGGGGAGGAGAAGAGGAGGAAATAGAAAATGTTTATAAAATATAAATATTTCTAAAAATATTTATAAAACATGAAATGATAACATATAAAAAGTTTCTAAAATGTAAAATATTTATAAATACGTGGCTCGTGGTTCGAGTGCTGGATTAAGACAACTCTGGAGACCAGGGTTCGAATCCCAATTCAGCCAAGGAGACCCACTGGGTCACACTCTCTCAGCCTCAGAGAAAGGCAATGGCAACCTCTCTCTGAACGAAACTTGCCAAAGAAGACCCCAGGATAGGTTTGCCTCAGCTCTGCAATAACTCAATGACGACCATAGTCACCTTTTTTTCCCAGCCGAGAGCAGCCGCCTTTCCCTCCGAAACCCCTTCAAGCCGTCGCCTTTTGTTGCATTTTCAAAATCAACCGCCACACAGCTACGTCACTGGTGACGTCATCGCGGCTAGCGATGGGGAAAAGAGTCGCTGCTACTTCCGGCAGAGACCGGAAGTTTGCTGCGGGGGAAATCAGAAGCTAAGACAGTGCGCTTTTTAAGGGTTTTGGACTTCATCTCCCTGAATCCTAAACTCTTGGCCAGCATGGCTCAGGCTTCTGGGAACTGGAGTTCACAATCTTTCTTAAGGCCGTGGTCCCCCCAAATGTGCTCTTCAAGGGATTTTGGACTTCATCTCCCAGAATCCCAAGCTATTGGCCAACATGGCTGAGGCTTCTGGGAGATGAAGTCCAAAATTCTCTTATTGAAAGGCACAGTTTGGGGAAACCACTGAGCTAAGACTTCTTACTCTATGGTTATATCATTGCTTAGAGCGGCCAGCTCCGAAGGGAGCGATGATGAGGCGCCCAAGTCACGTGACTGGGAACGTAGGACAAAATGGCCGCGCCCACGGGACTTTCTGGCGTATTGTATTTTTTTCCTTCTCTGAGGGAGGCTCCAGGAAGTGTCTCCTCAGGTGGGCTCCCGCGCTGTGTTCGCTTCCGGCTTCTTTGCCCTCTGGTTACCCAAACTGTGCCCTTTAATAAGAGATTGTGGACTTCATCTCCCAGAAGCCTCAGCCATGGTGGCCAGTAGCCTGGGATTCTGGGAGCTGAAGTCCAAAATCCCTTAAAAGAGCACACTTTGGGGACCACTGGCTTAGCTTCTG
Organism: Sceloporus undulatus; assembly: GCF_019175285.1. NCBI lineage: Eukaryota > Metazoa > Chordata > Lepidosauria > Squamata > Phrynosomatidae > Sceloporus > Sceloporus undulatus. The sequence goes on from NW_024802937.1 coordinate 2,497,889, forward strand.
ATTTGAGCAGGTTTTGCCTTTTGTCTCAAGACCTTCTAAGCCTATAAATCCCAAGACTCCATAAGGAGTCCCCTATATTATTATTAATATTCCCTGAAATAATAATAATAATGATAATTATTATTATTCCCTATTAACAAGGGAATGGATCTAAGCGATTAAAAAAAGCTTTCCCTGCGTTTATCAACTTTGTTGCTGAGGTGAGATTTTGCTTGTTTTTTTTTAAATATTCTTTATTAGTTTTAAAATAATAATAAAAACAAAACAAAAGAATAGTATAAAATCATCCAATCCCATTCTATATGTTTCATTATGTGGTGGGTAGATTTAAATTGGAATTTTACTATGGTCAGAAGTTAAAAGTTATAGTGCTAAAATGAGAGCAAAAGTTGTTATTCAGGTCAAATTCCGAAACGGCTCCCAACTTATCATTTTAACCCAGATAAAAGGAAGTACTGCATAAACAGCTTAAAGACAGTGAAACAAAACATATAGATAAAAGATTGATTGACGTGGGATGGAGACGTATGTTAGGATATCCAATGAATATACTGTACATGGGTGTAAATCCAGTGTAAACAATGGAAATGTGATTTGTAGTTTCCTTTGTTCAAAATGCTATAAAAACTTGGTTCATTTTAGAATCGTGGTCCCAGTAATTTGGAAGAATTTCATGCTGGGAACAACAGCTGCAGCTAAAAATAAACATGTTTCCTTTCCAATCGACTCCTTGGTCTCCCTGCTGAATTCTGGTTTAAATTCAGGGGTTTAAGATAATCAGTAATGTATAACAATTGTTTTCTGAGTTCACATCATTATTTATTGAGTTTTCCACCATCACTCCTTGACCTTTTCTTTCATCTTACAGTTGTCTATAACAGAGTTTATTTTATGTCCCAAACCCTATTCAGGTATTCTACTATTTTAGCTGAGGTGAGATTTTGAATGATGGGTCTCTCAATACAGAAGTGTAGCTGAAGAAATAAGTAGGGCAAGTAAAATGGTGAAGGGTCTGGAAACCATGCCTTATGAGGAAAGTCTTAAGAGCTGTGTATGTTTAGACTCGAGAAGAGATGATATGGTAGTCCTCTTTAAGTATTTGAAGGGATGTCATATTGAGGAGGGAGCAAACTTGTTTTCTGCTGCTCCAGAGACTAGGACCTGGAACAATGGATGCAAGCTACAGGAAAAGAGATTCCACCTCAACATTAGGAAAAACCTCCTGACAGTAAGGGCTGTTCGACAGTGAATCACGTTCCCTCAGAGTTCATCCAGTTTCATCCCTGGAGGTCTTTAAACAGAGGCTAAATGGCCATCTTTTGAGAATGCTTTGATTGTGGTTTCTTGCATGGCAGGGGGTTGGACTGAATGGTCCTTGAGGTCTCTTCCAACTCTACAAATGCTTCTATGGCGGGGTACAGACCGCTGCTTTGCGGCGGTCTGCCGCCGCCGCCGGTAGGTCCGCGGGGGAGCCGGAGCCTTCAGACGGCGCGGCTCCCGCGCGGACCGAAAAAGAAGCTCCAAAATGGAGCTTCTTTTTGAGTCGTGTTTGTGACGTAGCGAGGCGCCAGGGGCGCACTGTGTCTGCACTGTAAAAAATACTCTAGTTTGATACCACTTTAACTATGGAATTCAGGGAATTGTAGTTTGCTGTGGCACCAGAGCTCCCTGACAGAGAAGGCTAAATTTGCTTCTGGGAGCAATACAAGGTGCTGGTAATGACCTATAAAGTCCTAAATGGCTTGGGCCCAGGGTACTTGGAGGACCACCTATCCCCATATAATCCGCCCCGCACACTCATGTCGGCAGGGAAGAACTTGCTGGAGGTCCCAATGGCACGTTATGCGAGGACCTCGCAACAGGCCTTTTCTATCTTGGCCCCTAGAATATGGAATAATCTCCCAGACAAGCTCCGCTCCACCACATCTTTAGATCTCTTTAAGAAGAATCTTATGACCTTTTTCTTCTCCCAAGCCTTCCCCCCATGAGATGTCATTTTATGTTTTACCCCCTCTGTCGATGACCTTGCAATGTTATGGATTCCCCCCACTCAGCTGACCCTATTGTTGTTATTGTGATTGTTTTTGAACGCTGTTTTAATTGTTTTATCTTGATGTATTTTTATCTAAATCTGTATGCTGCTTTGATCAAAAGTTGGAAAAGAAGGATAAAAATAAACTTTTATTATATTATTATTATAAATGTCTCACAAAACTAGATCTCAGAATTTCATAGCTTTCAGCCATGGTAGTTAAAGTGGGGTCAAACTGCATTGTTTCTGCAGTGCAGATGCACCCACAGTGTTGTCAGACTTCATTGTTTCTACTATGTAGAGGCACCCTCTTTTCCTGTGGAGTAATTGCTACAGAACTCATTGGAATGAATTATTTCTTGAGTAAACCACGCTTCTGGCTGCACTTCTGTACTGAGAGGTCCACCATTCAAAATCTCAGCAACGAAGTTGTTAGACATGGGAAAGCTTTTTAATCACTTAGATCCGTTCCCTTATTAACACGGTGTTATTATTATTATTTCAGGGAATAATAATATAGGAGATAATGATGCTGAACTAAATGGGCTTTAGTTTTTTGTGGGTTTTTAGGGCTATGTGGCCATGGTGGATAGAGAATCTATGTATAAAAGGGTACATTAATTAGAACAGTGAGTCCTGCTGCACCTCAAAGATTAACAGGAGCAAAAGCTGTGTGTGAATTGGAGACTGGTTCAGACTTCATCTGATTTAAACTGTTTAGAAATGCCTGAATGGGTTTTTAGATCACACATTAAGATGCCAGGGTTGCTGTACACCAGGGATGAGGTGGTTCTCTCTTCAACTGTGTCTGGCCTTTATCTGTTTTGATTAAGACTGATGTGACTTTACTCCAGTGACATCTGCAGGGTGACCGGTTCCCATTTCACCTGTACCCTGCATGAATATAGCAAGAATTGTAGTGTGATTCCTGTAAGAATATTAAAATGAATGCCTGCTGCATATCTATTGCCTCATTGGAGCCAATCAACTGCAGTCTGAAATACTTTAAAATCAAAGTCTTTCAACAATTTAACTTCAGACATTGTGAGGAGGTTATCTCTCATCAGCTGCATTCCTAACCATAATTTCCAAGGCATAAGTCCCATTGGCACAGCAGGATTTACTTCCAAATAAAATGCATGGGATATTTTTTAGAGATCTCAGAATGTTTGGGTCAAAATAATGATTTGTTGTTTTGTACCTTCAAGTCATTTCTGATTCATGGTGACCCTATCATTGGGTTTTCCTAGCAATGTTTGTTCCTTATCCCGTCCATGACAGCAAAATCCTTTTATAATGTGGCACTGATCCTATTATTATTATTATTATTATTATTATTATTATTATTATTATTTATAGTATTTATACCCTGCTCTTCCTGCCATTGAAGTGGCATTGCACTAATGTGATCTATTAATTCAAAATGTTGGGCAGTGCAACAACAATGACAGGACAATGACAGGATCACCGCAAGGTTATTTGAAAGGCTTTTGCACAATCACTGTCACTTGCCCTTTCTGGACAGGTTAATGTCTAGATAAGTGTGATGTCATCTGAAAGTCCTTCCTGCGAAGGTGCAGGAAGGACAGGACAGGGACGGGACAATGACGTCCCGTCTCTTGTGTGATAATCTCCTATAATCCCAACGTGCAAATGATTACATCATGAAAATGATAATCTACTAGTAATTCCATAACATTTACTACTTCTTTTTTCCAGGACAATATTTTAAGCAGCTATAATACCCAGTTGAAAAAATAATGCCTTGAAAAGCAACAGAAGAAGCAGATAATGTCTGTTGTATGTAGTCTATCTGCTGGGTGGATACTGGATCATCTCTCCTTCATAAACAAGTCTGGCTACCAGCTATGCCATTCCCAAGACTGTTCTGGCTGGGTCTCTTTGAACAATTCGCTCAGTGCTGCTTCCTCAGATGGGGATGTTACTGGGCCTGCAATCCTGGGTGTTGCAGATTCTTGTGGAAATGATCCTGTTTGTGAGATCAAAAGTTCAGGCGAAAAAGCAGATCAAAAGATGTATATGTTCCGGGAAGAATTTTTTAATGTGCTGAAACCACATATAGCTATAAATTTTCCAACAGAACTCCAGCAAAGGAATTCTGTGTCCAGTCTAGAAAATGGTGGATCAGAACCACAGGAAAGAGCTAAGAATGAGGAATCTTGCATCTTTACTGCTAAAGCTAAAAAGGTACAGTATATATAGAAAAGTTCCTGCAATATCTTCTCGCAATAGAGTTCTGTCAGAATTATTTTAGGAGAAAAAAGAGTTCTTCCACTAATTTTGTTTTATTAGTTATAAACTGTTTGTGGAGGTCAGTAGCCTATCTTTACGTGGGTTTTGAACCATCTACAGATGTTGGTCATTCTGCTGGTATATTATATGCTTGCAGCATTTATTTAAGAAATCCATCAAATAAATTAAATAAATGCAGTTTTACTAGAGGGATAGAAAATAGGTCCCTATTAGCATGGGCTTACATTTTATTATTTTAAGGAGCTTCAGAATATTGTTGGCCTCATTCCTCCCATGGCATCATAATTGTCACTAGCTCTGTTGAGTAACTTGACAAAAAATTAACATGTGTTTGCAAGTATTGTTATTATTATTAACCTTTATTTATGAAGCGCTGTAAATTTACACAGCGCTGTACATACAATCTTTTAGTTAGACAATTCCCTGCCCACGGGCTTACAATCTAAAAAGACATGACACAGAAGGAGAAGGGAGTGGTGGAGGGAAAGGGTAAGAGGTCCAGCAGTTCCTCTCTACCTCCAAGGCCTGGACCAAGGCAGATGAACTGGAGGGAGGGCTTGGCTTCATAATGGATGGTTAATCATTTTCCAGGGAAAATGCATACTCTCAAGTAGGATAATACATATACAGTACATAGCAATACAGGAAATGGTTCAATAAACAGGCACCAAAAGAACATCAAATAGTAAGCGACAATTATGCAATGCCTGGGAAGGCTTCTCTGAACAGGATGGTTTTCAACTCCGTTTTGAAGCTGGTTAAAGAAGTGATGGGTCTTGCTGGTGGGGGAAGAAGGTTCCAGGAGTGAGGGGCAGCAAGTGAAAAGGGGCAAATCCGGGATGGGGCAGAGGAAATCCTGGGCTGAGACAGCAGACCTTGACTACCAGAACGGAGGGCCCGAGTGGAAAGGTGAGGAGAAAGAAGGTCTGATAAGTAGGGAGGGGCCAGTCCATGGAGGGCTTTAAACGTGGACAGCAGGAGCTTATACTGAATGCAGAAAGGGAGTGGGAGCCAGTGAAGGGATGCCAACACAGGAGAGATGTGGTCAGAGCGGTGGGTGGAAGTGATAATACGTGCAGCTGAATGCTGAACAGAGATTAAAGGACGGAGGTGAGAAAGAGGAAGCCCAGCCAGGAGGACATTACAGTAATCAAGTCGTGAGACCACTAGGACATGGACCAGGATCTTGGCAGTAGAGGCGTATGGTATATTACCATCTTGGTCACACTGATGTCATTGAGTTGTAATCTTGGAAGGAAATCTAAATATGTAGATTTTGATGGATTTGAAGTGGTGTGCTGTATTAATATTTTCGTGACAACTGTAACGTTTTAGCAGTTTGGGGATACGTTAGCAACAAGGCTAATTAATTTTTCAGTGTTTATGTTCAATGCTAATTTAATTTTAACACTGTTATTGCTTTGAGTTAATAGAAACTAATCTAGAACAAAAACAACGGGGATGTGTACTATATACCATTTGTTAGCTACATTGACACTTCTGTCATAAGAGCTACACTGAAATGAAGGTCATACAACTGTTCTTTTTCAGCAGGATTCATGCATACTTATGAAAGTAGAAGTAACAAAAGTGAGACACTATTTCCACTCACTCTTTTGAAATCCCTGTTTCTCCACCAGTGCAGTAAGACTGAATGAGAAGTGACATGTGAGCAAAAATGTCACAATTTTTATAAAAAGTCCAGACCTGTGAAATGTTGTTTGTGCTGTTCATTAACATTAAACAGGCCTTTAGTTTTTAACATTAAATAAACGTTTAGTCCATTGACATTAAATAGGCCTTTTTGTTGCTATTAATTGCCATTGTTCAGATGTCAATTAGTATGTATTTTCAACTTTAGAAACGGAAAAGAAGCAGTGAACTTAACCATGGTGAATGTGATGCTTTAGAATATCATTTAAAGGTAAGTCTGAAGAATAAGTGAGAAGTGAGATAGTTTGCATGACTTCATATGAACTCATCCGTCATTCTGGTCGAATGTACACTAGAGCATTTATCTGGTGTAAAGTTCACTATGCTAAGACATGCCTAATTTATAAACGTTACTTAGAAATACTCTGAAATATTTTTCCCAGTAACTTCAAATAAAAGGGCATTGTAAGTAACACTATTTTAAAAAGAAATGATAAGATATCAAAAATGGTTAGGCTCTCTCTGTCTTCTGGGTAAAGAGACTTCCATGAGGCTTTTCATAGAGAGCTTATTGAAAAGGAAATAACTCAGTAAAGTCTCGTACTGGTACCAATAGGAAGAAACAAAACTTGCTGAAGTTACAGAGGGGAAATGTTTCATTTAAAGACAGAGGACAAACACAAGAAGGGGATGTAGGAAACACTGAAAGGCAACAACAGTTTGGATGCTATCTGAATTATTTGAATACACTATATAAAATGACGGAAGACAAAAATGAGAGGTTGTTCCTTAAATTCTTTATAAGAGCTGGTGCCAGCATATTTTTTTTTAACTCTGATGAACATACAATGCACAAGCCTTCAGTTCTTGTTTTGTTTGTTGTTGTTAACTGCCCTTGAGTCGATCCCAACACTTGGCAGCCCTGTGGATGAGACATCTCCAATCTCTCCTATGTGCCACTATTCTGCATAGGTCCTGCAGATTCAGGCCCGTGACCTCCCTATTTGAATCTAGCCATCTTGGGTGCAGTCTTCCTCTCTTTCTATTACCTTCCTAGCATTATTGTCTTTTCTAGTGAGGCATGCTTTGTCATGATGTGGCCAAAATATGGGAGAGTTCAGCCTTTATCTGTTCTAGGATCCATTTGTTTGTCTTTTTGGCCATCCACAGTATCACCAGCACTCTTCTCCAGCACCACATCTCAAATGAGTTGATTTTCTTCTGATATGCTTTCTTCTCGTATCCATACGTGGTGATAGACAATATAATGGCTTGGACAATTCTAATTTTGGTGCTCAGTTGTATATCTTTACACTTTAGGAATTTGTCAAGTTTTTTTGTGGCTGCCTTTCCCATTCCTAGCCTTCTTCTTATTTCTTGACTTCAGTCTCCATTCTGATAAATGTTTGATCCAGAGTATAGAAAATCTTTAACAATTTTGATTTCCTCATTACCTAGGTTGAATTTGTGTAGATCCTTCATAATTTTTGTTTTCTTTATGTGCAACAGTAAGCCTGCCTTTGTACTTTCTTCTTTGACCTTCTTTATCAATTGTTCCAATTCTACGATGTTTTCTGATAGTAATACAGTGGAGCCTTGGCTTATGCCCTCTAAGGACTGGAGTGTGACTTTGGCGTGGCTTCCGGACTCTTAGGACACATGCATCATTTAAACAGCATACCTCCAAAGTGACCCGAAGCAGCTTTATTTTGGCCTGTCTGTATGGGCCCTATGAAACCCTACTTGTGTTGAACTGAAACTCCATCTTCATACAGTTTGGTGCTTTATGTTGTAGTTGTTGTGTACCTCCAAATTGTTAACAATTTATGTTGACTCTTAGGGACTGCAACCAAAATTTATTTGCTGGGATTGTTTTTTTTCTTTTTGTGTGCCTACAAGTTTTTTCAAGATGAGGAATGTTCTTTGAATTTCTGCCAAACTTCCTTTTGACATGTTAATTGAGTTTGAAATGCAAATTAAATTAGCACCAACACACGTAATTAGCATAAATGTTCAGCTTGTCTTTTATTGTCATCCTGGAAATCTGTGAAAAATACTTCTCTCAGCCCTGACAGGGAGAGACAAATAACTTTTTAAAAGTGGGACTTTAGAAATGAATAATTATTTTTAAAAATCTAGTTCTTAATGAATGAGACGAAAAAAAATTGATTCGCCACAATACTACTTTTGTGTTTCCTTTTTTGTGGCTGGGGATATATATTGGTCATTTCCAGTCTGTTGTCCACCATTTTGTTTTCCATATTTGGTAGCATATTTTAGTTAACAGTACAATTGATTCTGTCTGTGTGGAATGTAGCAATTGAATTGGATCTATTCTGGTGATTTTTACTTCCCAATTTCTCTTATTGCAGCTTCCACCTCACTTTGTAGAATCTGAAGTTCATTTTCGTATTGATTCTTCATTCAATGTGACATTCATTTTTTCATCTTTTTTGCATGGCTCTTCAGTGTATTGCTTCCATTGCCTCTCTATTCTTCCTTGATCCTCTTTTGATCATAGAATATCCCCTCCCTTGGTTTGAACTTTCCTTTGAGTTCCTGGCTCTTGTGGAAGAATTCTCTCATCTGGCTGTATGAAGAAGGCATTTGCAATTAATAAATTGTTGGCCTCACAAAATTCAATCAGTCACTCTTCTGCTTCATTTCTTGTACCTAATCCAAATTGTCTTACTGTTTTAGATTCTTCTTGAATGCCAGCTTTAGCATGCCAATTTCCTGTGATTAGCTTGAAATCCTGGGTTGGTGTGTTGGTGTTCTTCTTCAACTCCTTAATAGAATCTTTCAGTTTCTTCTTCCTCTGCCTCTGTGGTTGGCATATATACTTGGATTATGATAATATTGATAGGTTTCCCCTGAAGTATTATTAACATGATTTGATTACACTTTGCATTGAATCCTTCAACTGTTTTTTCTATCTCTTTAGAATGAAGGCCACACTGTGTCTTCAATTGGTGTAAGCCTACCCTTTCCCTTTGTTGTCTGTAATAGAGAGAATGCAGGGCAGACAACAATGTAGTATCCCTAGTCAGATCAGAGATAACATGGATTTTGAACTCCTCCTCTATCATTTCAAAGTAGGAAATTCCTTGGGGCTGAGTTGAGGAGGGGTAGGGTTCCCTGAAACTCTTAACAAAAACATTCTTCCTCTGGATTAAAGTATAACCCATTTGACTGATTTTTTGGTTTAACCTCTTAGACATGTACTTTTCTTGAATACAGTAAATATCTCAAGGGTGTTTTGTTTCATTTTGGAATTGTAACAAATAGCAATATGTGAAATAAACCTTGAGTGTTTGGATACAATGTTGAGTGGGAGACTGCTTGGATAATTGGGTTTCCACCCTCTATTCCTTACTGCATTTCTATAGCTATCCAAAACAAAACTAAACAAACACGCTCTGTTAAGAGTTGGAGCCCTTCTTGAACAAAATGGGCAGAACTTTTGCACATGGAACACCCAGATAATTTTTATCTTGTCTCCCCCATCTTGACATAGACTGCAGTCTTTGTGTGCGTTTGGCTATATGACTCTAAAACTAGGTTCAAATTAATATAATTTTTGTCTTAACTGTTGCTACATTTGCTTTAATTTGTACATGTAAAGCCTGTACACCTGAAATACCTAGAGTCTATTTTGCCTAAAAGGCAATAAATATTGTATACATCTTTTTAATGGTACTTATTTGTTCTTCAGTTTTAAAAAATTTAAATCTTAGAACAAGTTACTGAAGGGCAGAGGTGGAACACTGTTACTCTCTAGATGTTTTTGGCTTACAGTTCTCTTCAGCCTTCCAGTGCATAGCCAGTGGTGAGGGACTGTGGAAGTTGTAGTCAAAAACTTTGAAAAGGTACAATAGACCACTCCTGTTGAATGTGCATGCATTGCAGCTCCACAAATACACAAATTTTTTAGAACTGAGGGCCAAAACAGATGGCCCTGAAGGAGTGGATTCAATCTGCCACAGAGAAAGCTGGATCGGGGCTGTGACAACTACATGCTGTGGTCCCAATCCAGCTTTTTGCCAGCTCAAAAAGCCAGCTTTTCCCGTCGCCACCACAGCTTTGTGGCATGTGGCGTATAAATGCCGCACTGCCAGAGCACCGCAACGCTGCCCGCCATCTGGTTGGGCAGGCAGCATGACGCCGGCTTGGACGCGATGTGGGGTATGCGTCATCTAAACCTCACACCCCCAAGCCGGCACTTGCTGCCAGTCTGTTCTGGCCCTAAATTGCTTTTTAATGGACAGTTTGCTTCATGTAATTCCCAATTTCATCTTTTGTTGCTATACAGATCAGTGGTGTGATTTTGGATGGTACAAGGAGTTTAGTCCAGGAGGGTTTCAGAAGTGGTTTCCTGTGGCCTGTTTTGTCAGAACAGTTTTGTGCCAGGATTCCTGCTGCAAGACACCATGATTGTGGTTTAGCTGAATTATGTGAGATGGCAAAGCAGTTTCACCCTGTGACTGAAGATGAGCAAAGAACTACATGCACAATAAATGAGGAAGCCTGTGTTCCAGAACAAGTTCAGCTTTCCTTTGTTACGGAAAATACCACAAACTATGCAAAGATAATAACACTAATGGGACAGAAGTATCTGTTTCCTCCCAGAAGTGCATTTCTTTTGTCTGATATTTCTTTTATGCAGCCTCTTTTGGACTGTAAGTACATTTCCTACTAAGGTTATACAATGTTCAATGACTACAATGTAATGACTCATTAGTATATTGACAGAGCTGATTTTTAGAAGGGAAGGGATTTAAGAAGAACTCCAGTCAGCTCCAGTACCTGAAGCTGAATGTAGCTGTAATATATATTTTATTCTGAGCCTGCCTTGTATGGCAGTTTGCTAGCTTCAGCAGTCTCCATCTTTGTCTTATGTAATGCTACGATATTGGGAAACTGACAGTCAAACACAAGCCCTGCTAATAAATGATATGCAGCATATGGTAATTTAAATATGAAATAAAGATAATGAAAAGTATTATTTTATGCGTAATTAGAGTTCTCAGTATAAACCGAAGTACAGAAGATGGAGTCTTGGGGATGTTTTGTTAGTGGTTTCAAAAACAAGAAAATTTCACATTCTTTTTGAAAAACATGAAGATTAGATATTTAAGATTTGAGAAGCATAAATTTAAATTTAAATGTATTGTGATTACTGAAAATATTTCGTTTGTTTGTTTCCTTTCTAGATAAAAAAAAATTCGGCATAATTGTGATAGATCCACCATGGGAGAATAAATCTGTTAAAAGAAGTAATAGGTAGGCTTCAGTATTAAAAAACCCCCCTAAACATACATTTGCATATGTTCAGCATGTTCCCTTCAGATATTGATATGACTGTGTTAGTTCTATGTCAGCTCACAATTTATGGTTCTGCTAGTGCGATGAAAGAGATACACATTTTTGCAACAGGCTGTCTACACAGATTGGAGACCACTGTAAAGTTTTAAGAAGAGTAACCTAGGGACATCTTAGTATGTTTTTGTTTGAGTTCTCTTTTCTGCTTAGAATCCTCAAATGTAATGGGTTCTGATGCTTAGTGTTCTATTAAATGGAAATCCTACATTAGAATGCATGGATCTAATTCTCCAATGGGTTACTACAATTTTATATTAGTAGAACTTCAATTAAATTGAATCATTTTAATATGAAAGGTTTATAATGCAGTGGGGAATCTGGTCTTAAACCTTTCTGCAATGGAAATATTATAGTTATGCCGGTGTTAGGGAAGTTAGCTGAAAGAGGCTGCATCCTTGTAAAAGTAGAGTGATTTTGAGATTCTAGTATGGAACTGTTTTATTATTGAAAATACTTTGCAAATAAACATAGAAACCTGCAAATGATGTATCCCTGTGCCAGGAGTTTGTGCCTGGGGAGTGTACAGCTCTCAGGTGTGCTTGTGATTTGGTTTTACAAAAGATGCTGAGGAAAAGATTTAGAGTATTTAAAGTAAGTGATATTGAGCAAAGCCAAATCAATATAATTTCAACATCCATTTAAAGCTGGAATGAGAATAGTACAGCCCATGGGCTGCATGTGCTCCCTAAGGACTTCTTTTTGCCCTCCTTGACTATTAAGAACGATTTTTCTGGATTTAAAATGGAGAATCAAGCCTCCAAGGGGCATGATTGTAGACTTAACTGCTATGTCAGGTAATGTACACATTTTAACAGCCTGAAATAGCATTTTTAGGAAATTAGAGCTGGCTGTCCATTCACCTCTAGCTTTTTTTTAAAGGTGGGTGGCACCCTCATAGATCTCAGTGGTAATGGAAATTTGGGCATGTATGGCCCCCAGACCCTCTGTAGTCGCCCAGCCCTGATTTATATACAAAGGGCTCTTAAGGATCAGGACCAGCCTGATAGGCATTGATCTGCACCTTTTTAATATATCCAAATGATAACCTCTGACCTGCACTTTGATATCAAAAGTGCATCTTGACCTGAGTAGCTGTATGGCCCTAGCATGGGATCTAAATAACAGGTTCCCACTGAAACAAAGGGAAACCATGGGTTTTGATATGTAAACGAATTTCCTTTCCCAGCTCTGAAGATGGGTGAGATCATGCAAGGAGCTGCCTTAAAGTTGCTATCAGGCAGATGTCTTAAGGAAGTGTCTCTCTTTGTGATTGAGGGGGAGCCAGGTGAATCAAAGGAATGGCATTTGCATAGCCATTTGGGTCCCTAATCTGGCAGAAACATTTGGTGAGATCAAAACATGGATCTATGATGTGAAATATACTTCAAACAGTTTCCTTTGATTGCCCTTTGTCTACAGACCCTGTTAAACCCTTACAAGGTCTCCTAAATTTAGGGATGTGCTGCTACCAGCCACTGGCTGCTGCCAGCCACTCTCAGCTACTGTCAGCCAATGGCCTGTCTCAGGTCGTTTGCAGCCAACATCTATGTCAGTTTGAAGTCAGAGTCTCTCTGACTTGGTCTGCCAAGCCTTAAATATTAAGCAGACTTATAAACCCTAACACAAATTGGACTTCCCAAGAGAGAACCTCTACATCAGGTGTGTATTTCCATGAGAAAAGCCTAATATCTATCCCACATCTACCACGTTATTTCCTGAGACTTGTATGAATGCATGTGTGTATGTGCCTGTGTGTTTGAACCCCTGTTTCCAATAAAAGAGACATTGATTGTACTTAGAGCCTCTGCCTCATTTCTGGATTTCTAGTTCCTGGTATATAGATCGAAGGGGCGATCCCTGACGTGTAGTAACAGGCCTCCTCTCGTGACCTTGAGCTAATTAAATTCCCCATTGATAATTTGGTCACTGTTCACTGTTACAAGCCATACCATTAGACAGAGTGAGGCAACTGCTCCAGGTGGCAAATGCTAAGGAATGACTTTCCCCTGAGACATCTGGCTATTTTCCTCTTTTACTGGTCAGAGCTATCTGTGGCACACTCTGTCTTTTCTCACTCCCTAAGGTAGCCTGATGTTCTCACATGTGGTGGGAGATGTCATGTAGTCACCACTTTTGAAAAAAGATCAAGCTACCAGTCCAGTTGACCTGTATGTTTAGAAGAATGTGTGTGCCATTTTGTTCTTTCCTCAGGCAGCAATCTGTCTTGAATTGGTCCTGCTAGGGACGTATACAGCCAGTCCTTACAGTATTATAATGTCATCATTGCTTGCAGGTCAGGGGGGAGATAAGTGTTGTCACCTTGAAACCTCAGACAGGCCTAGTATACACCCCCTTTACTACTACCAACTTAATAAACTGGAAGAAACAGATTGGATCCTACAGGGAGAATCAGGACAAGGTGTCTGATTTGTTTGCTATCATTGTTGTTTCTCATAACCCCTGCTGGGAAGATTGTCATGGCTTGTTAAATAGCTTTTTGACTCTGGAGGAGAAGCATATGATTTGCTCTAAGGCAACAGAGATGGCTGTCAGTTATGACCATAATGTTCAAATAGATATCAAGGATCTAAATCTGAATGTTAATCCACACTAGAACTATAATGACCTGGCTCAATAACAGCTATTGTATAACTTTAGATCCATAATGGCTCAGGCCTTAAAGGTGGTCATTCCATGGCCTAAGAATATCTCAAAAGTTTATGAGGTATGATACAGACAGGATGAATACCCTTCTGCTTATTATCAGAGACTTTGTGATACCATTAGAAAGTTTACTGACTTGGATCCTAGAAATCTGATGAATTCTAGGATGTTCAATATGCTTTTCAAAGGGCGGTCTGCACTTGACCTTCAAAGGAAATTACAGAAGCTGGAGGGAGCTTCAGGAATGTGTATATCTCAGTTCATTGAAATAGCTCACAAGGTGTTTACAAATAGAAGTTCTGAAGAAGAGACAAGGAAATAGATATGGAACTTTAGGCCTCCCTGCAAGCTGCAGACCTTTCAAGAGAGCCATAGAAAGGGAGAGGCAGAGGAAGATTTCAGTGCAGTGAAAGCTTGGAGAAGTCAGAGACAGGCAGAGAACGGGATGAGAAAAGTGTTGGTTTAAAAAGAAACCAATGTACTTATTGTAAACAGGAAGGACACTGGAAAAATTCATTGAAAGCTCATAATGAAAATTCCTCCCTAAGGGAGGAAGAAGGGGCTTATGTGATGCTACAGTTCAGATTGAATTGAACTGGGACAGAGACGTAGCCAAGGGGGGGGGTTCTTGGGGTCCGGACCCCCCCTTCCATTAGAAAAATGAATGGTGTGTGCTGCTGCGCCACCGCACCCAAGCCCCATTATAATGGTGGCACTTAGCCTGGACCCCCTCCCCCCTTCCTAAAATCCTAGCTACGTCCCTGACTGGGAACATTTTCTTTTGTAAAGGTTCACATGAGAAGCTTCTAGTTCCAATGGATGTGAGAAACAGACTTGTAGATTTTCTGCTAGACAGTGGAGCTACTCATTCTGTAGTAGCTAATTTTAGAGGGCCTCTGAACAAGTTCAGAGTTCTTGTTGTGGGAGTGTCTGATCGGAAGAATGACAAGCCCTTTTTTTCTGCAATTGGAAATTCCAGACTTGAAATAGCCTTGTTGCTAGATGAGAAAAAGGCAGAAGAGTCTTAAATGATGTCTATCCTTTGGTTTGGGCCAGGGAAAGCAAAATTTGTTATAACAGTGAAAATAGAACTGAAGTCAAAGGCCCATCCAGTTTGTGCATGTCAGTATCCTGTCAGTGTCATTACTTTCTTGGATGGAGAGGTAAAGGGAGAAGTTTAGATAGAGATGAAGGAGAAGGATGAAGCAGCACATCTTGTGTTGGGACATGCAAAATAAAGAGCTGTCCTAGAATAGCATAACAACCCCATAAGCCAATAGTTCCCAATCTTTTCTGTACCCCACACTCATAGGAAATATTTGATTAATGTTCGCACCCCCCTACAAAAGTAATATCACATTTGAACAGGAAGATGTCCAATTTCTAATTTTTGAACCACATACAATACTGTTGGTGAACAAACTGAACTTTAAAACATAGGATTGAAACTCAGAGCATAAAATGCAAATCTAAAATGAGCAATTTCTAATTTATTCAGAAAAAAGAGTAATGACTCATCACTCAAGGACACAAGCCACTGTTTGTTGCCCCCCCCGGGAGTGCAGACACCCCAGGTTGGGAACCCCTGCTATGAACACTTCCATGAGATTTATAA
>NW_024802937.1:2513518-2519224 GCF_019175285.1 Sceloporus undulatus
ATTATTATTATTATTATTATTATTATTATTATTATTATTATTATTATTATTGCTTACTGTGAAGGGACAAACCATGAAACAAATACCAGAGCAACAATTTCTACCCTTGAAGATTACCGTATTCTAGAAAACAAAAGCCTTGTTTAAAGAAAATCTGTTCATTTGACATTATGAAGGCTTCAAGTCTATGCCTATTTAATGTACAGTTTGATACTAGGCAGCAATAGTCTAAACCTACTGACATCAGTGGAGTTAAACAAGTATAATTCTTCACTGAATCATATTTGGACTCCTGTTTCTTAGGGTCAGAATATTTCTCAACCTTATTTATGTATTTATAGTAGCATTTTTACCCTGCTGTTCAATCCAAAAAAAAGATTCTCAGAGTGACTTGCATATAGTCATTAAAAACAACAAAACAACCCAGTCCCTGTATGCTGGCTCACAATCTAAAAAGGAGACAGCACAAAAGGAAAAGAGAATTGGGAGGTTATGTGCTGGCCTGGGGTTGGAGCCAAGTAATTTTTCAGTAAGGCTGATGGAATGACCCTGCTGCCCAGTCATCTCCTTCTCAACGTTGCCAATTTCCAAGGAATTCCCCGGAATCCAGGGAATTTAATTAATTTCTTTCTGGGAATTTTGACTGAATATTCTGGTAAATACTGGAGAATTCCAGGGATTGGGATTTTGGTAAAACATTCCAGGAATATCTTTGAGGCTTGTTGGCAACATAGTTGATAGAGGTGGCCTTTCAGCAGGGCTAGTGAAATGACAAGCCCTTTAAATTATTATTATATGTTATTTTATTCATTTATATTCTATCTTTTCTCCAATAATGGGACTGAAAGAGGTTTACAATTTATTGAAACCAGTTCAGATTAAAGCTGTACAAAAAAAAAATCAGTAAAATTATTTTTAAAACAAGCAATTTGTAGAGTAAAGCATGTAGTCTTCATTAAAAGACAATATTAAAATCCTGTCAATTCTTTTTACCTGTTGGTCTCTTGTAGATAGGGGAAAAAAATACTGGTCTCCTGAATACTGGGCATGCTGGCCGGGACTGATAGAATTTGAGTCCAAGAGTGACTGAAGGGCTGTAGGTTTTTTATCCATGACTTAAGTCATATTTCATATTTCAGATTTTTTTTTGATAAAATATATATATATTTAAAAATATTCTTTGGTAATCCAGTCTCTATGCACAATTGATGTTAGAAATCACTTCTTAATATGTTGTTGCAACCGTGTAATTACAGGCTTTCAATTTTGATGGTATCACATTTCACCACTGGATGTCACTATTGACTCAGATTTAATGTGTCTAAATGTTATTGCAAGAAAAAGTTTGCAAAAGATTGTCAGACTTTTGAGGAGTGTTTTCCTCTCTTGCTTTGAGCCATCTCACACTTTCTCAATATATCTGTTTCTAGGTACAGGTACTTGTCTCATTGGCAAATCAAGCAAATTCCTGTGCCAGCCCTGGCAGCTCCAGATTGCATTGTGGTCACATGGGTGACTAACAGACAGAAGCATCTGCGTTTTGTGAAGAGTGAACTTTATCCCTACTGGTCAGTGCATGGAGTGGTAGAATGGTTCTGGGTGAAAGTAAGTTTGATTGAATTTTTTAAAATTTGTTTTTTGTTTTTGTTTATTAATTCTTTCTCAATAACTTGTAGTTTTTACTTGCTGTTGCTTTTATGTACATCTAAGTTGTTTCCGATTTATGGTAATCCTAAGGCAACCCTATCATTGGGTTTTCTTGGCAAGTTTCTTCAGCAAGGGTTTGCCATTGCCATCCTCTGGGAGAGTGTGACTTGCCCAACGTCACCCAGTGGCCGAGCCTGGATTCATACCCTCGTCTCCAGAATTGTGGTCCAAAGCTCAAACCACTATACCCTGCTGGCTCTCAATTATTACTTATTAAAATTTAATATTTATTTTATATCTCAACATTTTTCTTTAATTTTTTAAACTCATGTGTTGACAAATCTTCTCTATTTCCCTTCATGAGCAAATTAAAATTAAGGGTGTCACCTAAATTAAAGTATCATTTCACTAAAATACGAGGACACTAGATGGGGCAGAATTCAGGATTTCAGGATCTGTTTTGCTTTTTATTAGAACCCTGAGATCCACCACCTGGAGCCAGCTTCCAAACAGGGTTTTAGGCAAGCAGATATGTGCTATGAATAAGGAACATGATGCCTTGGAATGCATGTTTTGCCTAGGAATTTGTGGTCAGTTCACAAGTCTTTTCACATAAAAATCCAATCCTTATTTTCCTCCCAAGTGTTCTTTTTAAAGCAACCTAGGACAATGAACACAGGTATTGTGCCCTTGGGAGTAACAAATCCCTGTCTATGTATTGAAAACCATCCAAATATCTATGAATAATTCCTGATTTAACTTTTATCAGCACCTGCTTTACCAGGGGCATCACTGGAAGGTGTGGGAAGTGCCCTAAGGGCGTCTGTGACACAGTGCTCCCCAAACATCTACCTTTTGACAGAAATGAGCTGTGGCATTTCCTGTATCTCTTTAAGACACTGAAGAGATGATGTGAATGGGGCAAGGCTCAGTGGGATGAGAAAGGAAAGGCCCCAGGTTTTAATTTTTTTAAAAATTTAAAATTATTACAGTTAAAAGTATTTTAAAATTTTCTTTAAAAACATCACATCTTATCAAATTTTCACTTTAACAACTTGAAACAATGTACATGTAAATACATTTAGACTGCATATGATATTGTAATTTTAAGGTATAATTTTAATTTTGCTAGTTGTTTATGTCAAAACTATTGTTGTTACATTCAGTGATATACATAAATTAGGATTTATAAGTAACATTAGTACAAAAAACATTACTAAGGATTCTGTATGGTGTGGAATGGGAGGAGATCAATGAGGTGATGACACCATACATTACTGCACTGGGTGATGCCAACCCTAGTGACGCTGCTGCATTTTACATGCTACTCAGAATAGGTTTCAATGAATTCATTAAGAAGTACTTTCAGGTTAGTGGGTGTAGGATTTCAGCCTTAATACATGAATTCTTATGTAACTGAAATTTCATAGCAGGTAACATCTCAAAAGAGGCATTTTCATCTGAGTGAGAAGGAGGAATGCCTTTTCTAAGGTGGCACTGACCATCTAGGATGGCACCTACCATTTACTTCCTACTGCTCTCCATTAGTTTTCTCTAGACAAATGTGTTAACAGCCATTCAGTTCCCAGTGCTCCATACTTTTTCCCCCATGGCTCGCTCATTTTTCTCATTGCACCCACTGTATTTGTTTTTGTTAAACCCCAGCCCACAGATCTGCTAAATGTGGCCAATCTTCATTGCTGGGCAGAGCCACAGGGATAAACATTTGCCCTCCCCCCGAACCTTCTGTGAAATCATCATTTTTTAAAAGTCCTCATATCTTGGTGATTTTGAATAAATGAGAATAAAATAAGTATTAAGCCCCCCACTTATTTTGGTAGTTTTTTCTTTCTTTCTTTCTTAACTTTTAAGGCTGGAGACACACTCGGGAAAAGGCCAAGTCTATAAGCTTTGTTTCTGAGTAAATAAGACTTATAGTCTAAATTCCCTTACAGTACATATGTTAAGAAGGTGCTTGACCCCTGTGTGAAAGTGGGGGCTGCTTTGGTTCTATTTAAAATCTTAAATCTCAAAGAACCAGATAGCTACTTTTTATTTAGGAAAAAACAAACAAACACCAGTATGTGGGCCTAAAATTATGTAAGGGGTATAAAAGCCATCCCAACACAAGGAAATGGCCAACAGAGCTTCTTCCAAAGAAGCCTTGTGGGTGACATTGGCCATTTTAAGCTTATGTTCATGAACCCCATTTTGCAATTTGGGGCTGAAGACTGGGTAGACCTCAGGTGGGACATGGGCTATATTCGCCCCTCTGCAGCTTTACACATTCTCTTTTCTGATCAACTGACAAGTGATACAGCCCTGAGACTGTGTTCTCTAGTAAAAAGAGACATCACATTTAAGAATGCTGACATAATGAGTTGAACCTTAAATTGTAAAAGTTTGAAAGATTTTCTACTATGGATTCACTGGTTGTCTTAAGGCTAACCCATTATGATTCAACCTCACTGTTAATGGCACTGAGAATTAATTTCCCTTCCATACAGTTTAGGCAACTCATTTGGTTAGATTTTGAATTTGCTGTTCAAATCTCCAGTCTATACAATGCGTATTTGTGTATGTATTCATCCCAGATTACATCATACGAGCAGTGCTGTTTATCTTCAAATTACCCTTTTCTGTATGAGAAGTAGACCTCAACATATTAATAGAACAAGCACATACAAATAGATCATGTAAGCTTGAAGACTCCCTACCTCTGGACTAAAGTGAGGGGAAAACTTTATTAGAATAAATGAATTAGGAAAAATACATTAATTTATATTCACAACATTGATTTTCCATTTTTTTCTATCAGATTACAAGGTCTGGAGAGTTTGTATTTCCATTAGATTCTGTTCACAAGAAGCCTTATGAGGTTCTTGTAGTGGGTCGAGTCCAGGGAAGTACAGATGTGCCATTAAGGTACGAGTTCATTGATTTCTCTATATTGTTAATAGGCGTTATTATTGTATGACATTCATTAAGAATGCACAGTTGAAGTTGCAAACAAGCTTCAAGGAGTGAGAAATGGCCTTTATTAATAGCATAATTTGAAGACTGAAGTATGCTTGTTCTCTAGCTTCCATGGAACATTAGCTAGCTATAAAATATTCTAGTCTTTTTATTTTCATTTTGCTTTAGCTTTCTTACTCGTTTGCCTGTTTCCCCATGATGCTGCAAAATCCAGTTTTTTCAAAACATTGGTTTTGGCAAGTCTTGTGAGCAGATGCCTTTAATTGATGGGCCAATTATTACTAAATAGTTGGGTGGGATGTCATTGCAAGGCCAAGATCATTAGATGCTTTGAGTGTTCTTTTAATTGGAAAGCAAGAGAGGGGAGGGGGATGCTGACACATTCAGTTCCCTTACCCCTTACAAATCTTTGGATATGAACATAGGAGCTGAGCTCCAAATTGCAATTTAGGCTCATACAAAGATTGTACTCTATTCTAAGTGGAATATTTCATTTTTGAAACTTTACAGTTTCCTTTTTACTAGGGGAAGGAAAACTGGTAACTGCTATAGGAGAAGTAGCAACAACAACATTGGCTCCTGGCCAGAAGTGGTTGTTTGACATGGTTGAAAACAGGTGGTGCAGTAAAGCCACTTGATCTAATGTGCAAGTGAATAAAATGTCATTGAGATGGAAAAAGATCACTTCAGCAGTACATGAACTCTCCTGGTGACATTATATAAACTGGTTAACTCTTATATCTTCCTTATTTAACTAAGCAAAAGCTGCAACCATCTCTTCTCTGTGCTATCTCATGTTAGCCCTGCAGGGATATTGGTACTTGCTGCCAGATGAATCTTCTGTTCCCTTGAATTAAATATAGATCTGTTTGTTAAGGGCAGGCAGTATTCTACAGTTGAAACATATATTGGTTGTAGTTGTCTTTTTCCTGTTGTCTTATTTCTTTATTGGCTTTGCTTTTGCAGAAGCTTAAGAAATGTTATAAGCTCTCCTTTATCTTTCAAGAAACAAATACACTTAACATTTAGACATTTAGCTTTTCTATGACTTATGGTCTAATATGGTGGTGAAAGAATGTTTTC
>NW_024802937.1:2519234-2628991 GCF_019175285.1 Sceloporus undulatus
CATCATCATCATCATCATCATCATCATCATCATCATCATCATCATCATCATTATCATCTTGTGTTGAGGTTTGGGGGCAGGAACACACCTATGAAAGCATCAGTTTTTCTATCAAGGTATTTGTGTTTCTTATTTGAGAGCTCTCACCTTTTTTTTCATTTATACAACAGGATCTCAGAAGGTAAAGAGCTTCCACCAATTCCAGCTCAAAAATTAATTGTCAGTGTACCCTGCACCCTTCACTCACATAAACCCCCTCTTGCAGGTATGTTCTTGAAAAAGTTCTGTAAACCAGCATATTTTTGTAGGGATCGATGCTTTCACTGATTGAGTTGAGTACTTTTGTTCATTTATCTGTAATGTTAGTTTCTGATGGACAAGACCTTTCCTCTGACATTAGAAGGAACTTACTATAGAATTCAATTTGCATTTCACACTTCTTAGCTAGATCACAGTGGCTATCTAATTTGCTGCTTTATGGTTTGCAGTTGCTATAGCTACTTTTAAAAGGAGTTTGATCTTCAAGAATTAGTTGACTATCAGATCATACCCAATGCCTTTCCTGGCAAGTTGCACTTGAGTGTTTCAGCTAAAGGTCTGTGCACATTAGTTACAGTTACAGAAATTCTAACAGGTAGCATTTGGTTACAGGATCTATCTGGTATAACTTAAGATGCTGATCCTGATCCATATTTGAGTCATATCTATTTCATAACTATAACTGATCTATAAGTATTCAAAAGATTAAAACTTCTGTCATGATGAATACATTTAGACCGATCACAGGATATTGTATAGAAGAAGCAGTGCTTCCTTGTAACAGAAATATGGAAAAGTGGAAGAGAATGGCAAACATGGAAAGAATACTCAAAAATATTCAAAAAATGGTTGAAATCATGTTTTTGCATGTTGAGAAACCCTGATGAGAAGAATTGTGGACTGACAAGAATCTTTGTAGTTCAGGCCTGATTCTACACAAAATTCACACATGGTTTCTGCAGAAAATTATTTTAATTACAGTAGGACTTTATAAGATTAAGATAATAAGTTTGTAAAAAGCATAGGATAAGATTTCTTATTTCTACAGTACATATAAATGACTTTGAGAAAAATAGATTCACTTATGCTTTCATAATACTGTGTACCTAGTGAACAATTACCAGTCAAGAAGGAGAGAGATATCTTTTCAACTATTCCTTTTAAAAAGAACACCTTCTTGAGTTGCAGCTTTTAAAGAAAGCAAAGAGAAGCTAATGCACAAAATGTAATTATATAAAAAAATGATATCTCCATTCTCCACATTATTATAAAGAACATGAAAAGATGAGAAGATAGTTACGGACAAGAAATGCCTTCCATACAAAAATTATTATGACCACAGTCCTGTTAAGCCACCCCTACTCTGTTTAGAACAAACTTCATGACTTTCAAGGTTATAAGAAAAGGTTATGAAGAGCACTTGTCATTTAGTTCTGAGGAAAAATAAAAACAATTAAGCAAAATAAAACACTGTTAATGAAGAAGCACCATGATGATTGCTGAATTGGCAAGGCTAGATGACATCAGCAAGAATTTTCCCTCTTTCTTTAAAAAAAAAACGAACACAATCTTAATGAACACAATCTTTGGGAAAAGGAACCTGGTAGATGTTATATTTCCCAGCAGAGAGGGTCCTGTCCTCCTGTAATCTGGGTTTAGCTCCTCTTATTTGTCCTGTAGGCAGGGACAATAAACAAAAGACCGGCCCCTATATAGGGAGGAGCTAGCCCCCCTGAGCCTCAGTCTTGTTCCTGCCTATGCTCCTAGCAGGATGTTCTCTTCGAGCCAGCAAAGTTTTTCCTTTCTACGAAAGCGGTTTGAGAGTTTTCTTGGCCTTCTTCTCCTCTCTCCTGCCTTTCCCTCCTTCCTTGGTGGTGGCTATGGCAGAGGACCCTGAGAGCATGGGTGAAGGGCCATCCTTAACCCAGGCTTCCCTAGCTCAGGGTCTGCCAGCTCAACATAGGGAGCTGGCTTCAGAGGGAGACCCATTGGGATGTGTTTGCTGTTGCTCTGCAGCTTCTGCGCTACAGCCTTGGAAGCATGAAGAAGACTTAAAATGGCAAGGGCTCCCAGGATTGGAGAAAGGTCTTGGCTTTGCCAATGACTCTCCCTCTCCTCCAAAGCTGCCCCCTTTCATGGTGGGAGCACAGGAGATTTCTGCAAACAGCATTGCAGCACATGGGAGCCGTGGGAAGAGATGGTGAGGGGTATCCCCTCCATGTCTCTGTTTCTCCACATCACCTCTGCCCAGCCTGTTTAAGGCCAGGGATCAGTGAGGAAACTGGCCAGAAGTCATGGAAACTTCCCTCCTCAGCATCTCTGCCCAGCCAGAGTTCAGAGGACAGGCCAGCCAAAAGCCATGGCAAAGGATTTCTCTGCATCACCTCTGCCCAGCCTGAAATGGCCAAGGTCAGAGAGGCAAGCCAGCCAGAAGTCACAGGAGAAAGGTGAGTACCAGGGGCCCTCTCTCTCTAGCCACCAAAGAACCTTTGCCAGATCTAATGCCCTCGCTCAGGGCAGGCATTGCCATGAGGCCTCTGCCATGGCCATTGCAGGCAGTATGCCTAGCATAAGGTTTGGGACTCTGCCAGGAGGGTAGATGGGGACATTAACCCTTGGTCTCCTCCTTCCTTCCCATCTCTGGCCCCAATGGCACCCAGGACCCTAACAGGTGTGGGGGATCCTTTTGCAGACTGGGAAACACATGGTGGTGTTGCCAGGGCTCCTGCACATTCCTTTTGAATTCTTATAATGAGATGGTGTGTAAGGAGGCAGAGGATTTCTCCTCTGTGTTGCACAGACACATGGCTGTAAAGGAAGCTGGACTTGGCCCAGCAGGGGCTGAAGCTTCCAACTCTAAAATGGTCTTTCTTGGCTGCCACAGAGCATCCCACAAAAAATCACAAAATGGCTTCATGTCCACCCCTGAGAGAGCATGGCCTCTGCCACCCACTTCTAAACAGAGGCTGGAGGGCCATCTATTGGGAATGCTTTGATTGAGAGTTCCTGCATGGCAGAATGGGGTTGGACTGGATGGCCCTTGGGATCTCTTCCAACCCAAGGATTCTTTGAGAGACCACATGGATACAAATCCTCCTGTGTTCCCTCCCCAAAAATTACAACAACAAAAAGGGGTAAACCATTTGTGGATATCATGGGTGGAGAGTTCCCTTCACCCCCAATTGTGTTTGGCTGCCCCAAACCGTGGCACTCTTGAGAGAAAAGCTTGAGCGCTTGGCCTCTCCTTTCCATCAGAGATTATCCTTTCTCAAGACACAGACTTACCTCAGGTAAATGTAGAGCCATGGCCCACAGCAGTACCTCTGCCCTTCCCAGCTACCTATGCAAGTGGGAGGGAGTTGAGGACCAAGCTAGCTTGTATCATGCAGCCAGGTTACTATAAAGTCTGCCTGAAATTAAAAGGGCTAAGCTGTAAACCCCAGCTTGAAGTTGGGGCTGTTTTAAACATAAATAAAACAAAGTGCCCTGTGAGCATCAGGGCTACACTACAGGCCATATGCAGCTATCTACCCATGATTAGCAATGGTCTTCAGTCACTGCTAACTTAAGAGCAGTTTCCTCAGTGCTTGGAATAAGCCACTGCCCAGGCAGCCTCCCTTGATGGGGCAAATAAAGGAAGAGAGAGCCCCCACATCAACAGGGCTGTGGGCTCAGATTTAGAAGAGATACTGGTTAACCTTTCTGGTGTTCATTTTATTAATGTTAGCACATGAGGTTTGAGTTGTGCTGTTTCTGCTCACCCCCCTCTCCTTTTTCCAGGCCAGAGAAGATGCCTGGAAACTAATTCTTCAAGGGAGGGGCTAGCCATAAAGCCACATGGTGACTTTTCTTGCCTCCTCATGGGCCTCCATCACTGTCTCCATTAGGTCCAGAGCCTTTTTTGCCTTAGGTGGAACAGCCAAAGACATAGGATGAGCACATGGTTCTACCTCCTTTGTGCAAGCTGTTATCAGCCATAGCACTTTTCATTAAGAGCATAAGCTTTAACAATACAAATTCATTTAAATGCTAATAAACAGGGTGACTCAAGCAAGGACAAGGTCTCTGGTCACTCAGCAGACCTCTAGTGCTTACATACATTGAGGATCTTTGGTAACATCTCATATGAGGTGATAGATATATTGGATTAAGGTGACCAACCAAACTCCATTTTAGTGGCAAAAGGATTATGTTCCTGTTATAAAACACAGTGAACCTCAGTCAGCTAGCCTCAAAAGATGTGGCTCCCCTTGCCTTCCCTTCTTTCTTGGAGAGATGTCTGTTAAATGGAAGAAACTAAAAAAATACAGTTTCTTCCATGAGATGGTTCTCACTAATACAGGGGGTTAAGAAAAATTCTTATCAAAAACAAACAGACTCCTCTCCATGGGGGGAGAAACTCCCCTTCCTCCATGAGTGTTTTAAAACAATATAATCAGGTTTCTCTACTAAGGGGTTGCTTCAAATCCCATTCAGACATCCTACAGAGCCCTGAGGGGTCTGCCACAAAAATCACAATTGCCTCTTACCTTGTCTAGATTGTTAAATTTTAAATAAGAATGCCTGCTGATGGGCTTGCCATTCAACTGCTGCCTGGCTTGGAAAGCCTATTGTAACAGGATCTATCATGCATATGATGGATTGGGCTCAAGGCCATGAAGGTTCATGCTGCTAATCTCTTTTCTTTAGTGGTCTCAGGGTGCTATAAGATTCCTTTGCATATTGTTGGGCATGCTTTGATTGTGATTTCCTACATGGCAGGGGGTTGGACTTGATGGCCCTTGTGGTCTCATCCAACTCCATGATTCTATGATTTTATGGTTATAAGGTTAGCTGCTGTGTGGGTGAGTGTCTTATCCCTGATTGGGTTTTCATGGCATGGTCTGGTCCAAACAACACCATTGTTTACTACCTTTTGGGGCTGGAAAAACGGACTTCCTAGTGCCTATGCCTTGTTTTCTGCTAGCAAAATGCTCAGATTTAATATACCATACAGCTCCATATAGAGACTTACACCAGCCACCTATATGCCCACAGCTTCTATATATATATATATATATATATATATATATATATATATATATATATTCCAAAAAACAAACAAAACAACAATACAACACATCAAACTATGATTTTACTATTTTATATAGGAGACTCCATTTTACTATGCCATTATATTTTATGTGCCTTGAGCTTCCATGGATTTGGTATCCATGCAAAGTCCTAAATCCAACTCCATATCTAGGGCCCACTATACTATTTAAAATTTAGGTTTGTGTTCCTTTGACAGATCCCTTTTGTGGAGAAAATTCTCTCCTCGAAATTAGATACCAGAGGGCTATCCTTGCCAAGCCCCCTGTTCCCATTTCATGACTCCTTAATCAGCAGTTCATTTAGCCGCGAGACCCCTCAGCCTTCATACAGGTTGATGATAGTCTGCTACATGAAATTGGGATGATTTTTGAAGTCTCTAGACAAGTTCATCCTCAAAAGAATTCAGACTTAATTCTGACCACATGCCCTGTTAACACAGAGTGCCTCCACGCTTCTGCATGGACTCACCAATGTCTGCGAGATAAAGGTTAATCCAGTGTCTTCTTTGCCTAACCATGGGATTAGTCTTATTTTATACAGGTTCACAGATGTTCCAGTAAGGAACTGCACATTGTTTTAAAATTTTAATTGGAGGTCAGACATTAACATTCCTCTTTCAGAGTGGTAAGTCTTAATTGCTACAAATGAAATCACCTTAATATCACCTTCATTGCTATAACCAGTTGACAAGGTGATCAGTGATCGGGTGGAAGCTGCCATAGATCCAGATTAGATCAGGTTCTATTCTGATTGATCACATAATCCACTGTTTAGGCAAGTTCTCATCAACTGCTTCAGGTTTTCAGTGGCTGACCTGCTATAGTCCATCCAAGATGACATTAAGAAGAGACTTGACCCAACATGGTTATAAGGCAGGTGTCTGCCATCATGTCGTTTCTGCTCCATACGAGAGCAGCTAGAATGGCAGCCATCCTCACATTAAGAGGCTGTTGAGGGGAGTTTCCAACAGGACCTGCCCACCAGACATCGTTTTCCATCTTGGGATGTGAACACGGTCTTAAAGGCTCTGACGGTTGGGCTGATCAAGTCCCTTTGGGAGGCTTTCCTCAAACACCTCTCCATCAAGGTCATCTTCCTCACGGCCATTCCCTCCGCCAGACGGGTGTCAGAGCTGGGGCCCGGTCGGTACGTAAAGACTTGTGTATTTTTAGGCCTGTCTCAGTGTGCCTTCATCCAGACCCTACCTTCGTGCCTAGGGTCAACTCAGCCTTTCAGGTGTCACAGGACATTCTCCTGCCTTCATTCTGCCCTGATCCTAAGAAGGACTTGGAAAAGACCTGGCACACATTGGATGTGTGCAGAGCCCTCAAAATCTACATCAAGACGACTTCAACCTTAAGGTCATCTGAGATGTTCTTTTCCTTTCACCTGGGCTCTTTGGGGTGCAAGGTACCAGTCTCGACTCTGATTAGGTGAATCAGGTCTTGTCTTCAAAAGAGCTACTGAACTCTTGATCTCACTCCACCCAAGGGGTTGATGGTGCACTCAACCTGGAGTACATCTACCTCTGCGGCCTTGACAACTAGCGTCTCCCTGTCAGATATTTGCAGGGTGGCCACATGGAAGTCGCCTTCGACCTTCATAAGACATTACAAACTGGACGTGTCTCAGTCCGCTGAGGCATCATTTGAAAGGAGGTTCCTCCAACAGATTGTGTCGGGGGCCACAGTCTCCTAGCAGCACCTCCCTCCCAGTTCGAGAGGGCTTTTGTAAATCCCAGATTACAGGAGGACAGGACCCTCTCTGCTGGGAAAAGGAACGTTGGGTACTTACCGTGACACGTTCATTTCCTGCAGAGAAGGGTCCTGGCATCCTGCCCACCCGGGTGCTGCCTGCGGCCTCCGACCCTACCTGCCTGTTGGTGGACCTGCCTTGTTCTTCTTCTTGTTGCTGGATTGGTTTTTCTGAGTTCTTGTTTGTTCTTGGACTAGTTTTTTCTAAGGTGTTCTAGTTAACCCTTAGCTGATGTTACTAAAGTTCAGTTCCTTGATTACCTTACTAGTCGCTTGGCTTGTTATTGACTGAGGCTCAGGGGGGCTAGCTCCTCCCTATATAGGGGCCGGTCTTTTGTTTATTGTCCCTGCCTACAGGACAAATAAGAGGAGCTAAACCCAGATTACAGGATGCCAGGACCCTTCTCTGCAGGAAATGAACGTGTCACGGTAAGTACCCAACGTTCCTCTTTCCACACTTCATATCTTTATCTCAAAATCTGGCAAACCACTGTTTCCAAAGAGTGCATAGAAAACTAAGAAACAAAGTTCAAACAAATAATCTCCAGAATAGAGTCTGTGAGTATATTTCATAACCATGTCAGTTGCTGTAGAAAAATAAAGTATGTGTAATCATGAAAAATATATATCTAGATTTGCCAGTAGAGGGAAGTGGTTCCAAATTCCTACCCTATTTTGAACAATATGAAAAATGAGTGAAAAGTTGGAATGATCACAGGAAATCCCAGTCAGCTACATACATTTATGCTTTGTTTTTAGAAAGCTACCAGTGTAGTGATATTAGCATTTTTCCTTTGTGTTTTATTTCTTGTTGCATTTGCAGAGTAGTGTTGATGTGTATGTAGCCATTTAGTGACTGATTATAACAATTTATTTCTCTGCAGTAAGAGGAATTTGCAAATTAAAGCAAGTAATCAAAAATAGACATTTTGTTTCCTGCAGTGCACTTAACTCTAGGAGTTTCTAACGATACATGTTCTATGTTTAATGCTCACAACTTTGATGTGTCTTTCTAACTGTATTTAAGCTATTCTCTGTAAATATGGAAACCAATATTCAGTTTAGATTACAGCAGGTTTCCCCCCCTGCTGGTTCTAATTCATGTTGGAGAAGGAAAAGACACTTCCCATAGAAACATGTAGCTCAACATAATATTTCATCCATCTAATGGGGTGGATAATGGTCTGTGGAACCTCCTGTCATAATGAATTTGTTAGTCCTTTAACAAATTTTCAGCAGTGTTTTAATCTTTGAGACTCTTTGCTAAAGGTCTACTCTACTTCAAAACTCAACCAGACAAGCTCTCTGCATTGTTTACATACATTTGTTCTTTAAAAAGGCAATCCCTGCCAATGGGCTTACAATCTAAAAAGACAATAAAAGGGGGATAAAGAGGAAAGGTGGAATGGCCCTATTCCTCATTTCATGCTATGCTGTTTCTCACTTGATCTCTCTCTGCTGCAGATTGTCTGGTATTGCTGCCAGTGGTTACAGTTACCCTGTTTGGAATGATGATACTTTGCCTTAGAGTCACTGTAAGTAGGAGTTGACTTAAAGGCGCTTAACAACAACAACAACAACAACAACAAAATATGCATAGGACTATTACCTTAAATGTTGAGAAACATCACTTCATCTTGATACTGAACACCTAGTATCTTCAGATATTTGGGTAGGTCTTTTTTTTACTGAACATTTGTAAGATTAGTCTCTTTAAATCAGCACATAAGATGATATGAAATATTTAATGATATATCAATGGATTTTAGTTGTAGTTCATTCTGTTGCTGTTGTTGTTCTATGCGTTCAAGTTATTTCTTACTGGTGACCCTAAGGTGGAACCTATTTGAACCTCAGAATTCATTCTGAGCATTATTTTTTATAAGAATGGAACATAAATATTTTCAGTATATAAGAACATCCATTAATAAGGTGGCTAAACTTTTACTATCCAGAAAGAACATTACTGGCTTTAAGTTTTAATTAATTATTTACCAACTTGTTTACATACATGTTTTGCTGTATCAGGAGTTTATTGTGCATTGCAATTTCTATAATTATCCATATTGAAAAATCACATTGTAGCCCTCTTAGAACAGATAATTTGCAATTCATGATTAAAATACAGTACACATATTTGAAAACCAAGCCAAAAGCACTTTGGACTCCCATTCAAATCCACTTTGGTACAGGATGCAGATGGGAGAACTGCAAAAAAGAAAAGAACACTGCAACTTTCCCTACAACCTCATAAGTTGCTCCTTTGTTTAAAAGAAATAAGACTGAAACACATACCTGGCATGTTTAATACAAACTTGGTGTGTTTATTATGCATCAAGTGGAAAATAATATACCATAGTAATAAGTGTGGCCTTGTGGAAATTTATACTTAATACAGATCCAAAAAGGATGGCTTACTTAATAAAAATTATTCTCATAAAGGAATAGCCTTGTACTTGCCCAGTATTTTGCTTGCCTTATCACAGAATGCCTCATCAAGTACTAGTATAAGAAACTGTGTGGCACTCTGACACTTGTGTATATGAATGGCTATTCCTTTTTCCAATGGAAAAAATTGTAGAAGTATGTGTGGACACTTTAGTACTGCCCTATATGAAACAGCTGCACTGAGATGTTTGCCAGTGTCACTTGTTATCTGTCTTTCTCCCTCTCCCTCTTTCATTTCAAAAGGCTAGTAGGCTTCTAGGCTTTGAAGAGATGAGAGCAGAGTTGCTGCATGGTATCATGGTTGGGAGGGGCAACATCAGCAAAAGCAGCATCTCAGAACAGGGGTGGGAAGCCACCTCTGAAATTATTATGTGCAAGTTCTCCTAAGTCTGCTAAGACTTGTGCAAATGTTACATTTTATTAAATTGTCTAGCAGCCTTCTTGCTGAAGAGATTCCCCTTTCCAGCACAAGATAAATGAGCAACACTGGCATTTTATGTTACAGCAATAGCTGTCTAAAGAAGTTTCTGTGTTTCTGTTTACAGTGGTGGTAGCAATGAAGTCAAACTGTTTTTAAAAATTGTTAAAGTTTGGATGATAAAGAAGCAAACTTTGGTAGAGGCATTTTGAGGAAAGCAAGTATGTGGACAGGGTAGTGGCAGTGTTGACACCAATAGTACTTGTGGATGTTCTTCCAGTGGAAAATATATTGGGCTGAATTTCAGGCAATTTTTCCAGCCATTGTTACTTCCCTGAATAAGCTTGAAGTGAGTTACCACAGTTTTTTTAATTTTACAATGTTTCTTAGTCTTTTTATGTCTATCATATGTGTTTCTTGCTAAACTTTCCAGAAATGATACTTCAAGCAATAAGCAAAGGTGTTTGGAACAAGGGGTCATGTTTACCATTGGTGGGGTGACACTGATTTACATGCTGAACAAGATTTAATTAATTGACACTTTGTGAACAGTGGGTAGACATTCTCAGTTTCTGCTAAAGTCTCAACAGTTTTGAAATAGTTGAATTCCAGTGTAAACCTAAATAACCATTCTTCGACACATCTTGGTATGGATTTATAAATAAGGAGCAAGTAAAACTCCAGCTTCTGATGAACCAGAACTAGTTTTAATCTGTATTTATTTTCATTTCAAGCATTTTTATCCTGTTTTCATTCCTGTTCTGGTATAATAAGTCAGAACTGCCTTATTAAGGCACAAGAAGCAGTGCTGAAGTATGCATTTCTAGTCAGTGAAATTTATGTAGCTGTATTTTGAGTTCACTTGAAGGCTAAGAAGCACAGTAACCCCTGCTAGGTCAGTACAGAATTGATAAATCCCTGGACCTATAGATGTTATTGCATTGCATCTGAAAATTGAAAGTGATTTCTTTTGGAGAGTTTGTTGAATTGTTGTCAAAATGCTCAGAGACTGCATGGCTGAAATCACTCTAGAACTGTAAGATTGCAAGAACAACTGTGCTGGATCAGGCAAAGACCTATCTAGTATGGCATTCTTTTCCACAGCGGCTAACCATTTGTCCCTGGTTCAAACTCTGAAGTCTATGCCTTCAAACTGTAATGATTTGCCTAATAGCATTTTCCTGAAGTCCTAGGAAGGAATTCTGTGAAGGAATTATTTCAGCCATCTGTAAACCATCTGTAAACTAATTATTTAAGCATGATCTTCAAATGTAAACCACAGATTTGTTGTGATTTGGCCCACACTTCTAAGCCTGCAAGTATGAAGCTGTAAATTGGCACAATGCCAATTTAATTCCCATTTGAATGAGTGGGACTTTATTCTGAGTAGGCATCCATAGGCATGGGCTGAAAACATTATAACCTGGAACTGATCAGTAAAATCAATTGATACCTGGCACTGTTGTTTTTAAGCTTATACATTGAATTCCAAGAAGTAAAATTTTAAACATAAATATAACTGTCCACAAATTTAGCAGTCCCCATCAAGGGATATTGATGGGGACAACTTAATGGCTATTTGTGGAGGTGCTGAAATTATCATTCTGTGGCTTTGAGTGAATACCAATAAATCAGAGTAGATGGAAACTTTGTATGTTCATACTCTCAAGATCATGTATTTCATATACTTTTCTGACTATAGATAGTAAAACTGGCTGATAAAAGCCTTGAAATTGATTTATTGTTTCTCCTTTTTAAAATGAAACATTTGATTTTCCCCATCATCCAATAGCTTAGAGGCTGTTAAAGCAATAGCTTTTTTATTTCTTCATCACCATCTTCATTGTTAATATTTTTACCCTCATTTTTTCTCTTCAGAGATTCTGAAAGAATATGCCAATCCAGAGG
Organism: Sceloporus undulatus; assembly: GCF_019175285.1. Lineage (NCBI taxonomy): Eukaryota > Metazoa > Chordata > Lepidosauria > Squamata > Phrynosomatidae > Sceloporus > Sceloporus undulatus. The sequence goes on from NW_024802937.1 coordinate 2,530,896, forward strand.
TAGAATGTCTGGAGCTGTTTGCTCGGAATTTGCAGCCTGGATGGACCAGTTGGGGCAATGAAGTTCTCAGATTTCAGCATATGGATTACTTCACTCCTTTGCAGAATAAGACTGATTAATTAAACTTAGATTAATTTTTTGATTGTGGTAGGCTTGTTTGTTTGTTTTTTCCAGAACTTTATCTTTTATGCTAATGCTCCATTTGGAAAGCACATGAATGAACAAGATATCAGTATGATGGTTGTGAAATGTTTCCGATACCTTCAAATAGTTTTTGCATCTGGATCCATATACATCCTCTACTTTCAGTCATCATGTGCAAACCAGTCATTTGGACCACTATATAAATAGCAGCCCTTAAGAAATGGTCATGTCCTTTGAAATGGATTCATTGTCTGTAACTTAGAATGTATCATGTGTGGATCTTTCCATAGAGCAGTTATAAAGTGATGTGTAGATGAATGTGAGAGAAGAGGATGTGTATGTATTTTTAAATGTGCAGGTCATATTTAGATATAATGTGCTAGAAATTAGATAATTTCTAACACACAGCTGCACTCTAATGTTCTGACAAATGTTGTACATGAATATGTCTGAATAATAACTATGTACAGTGGTCCAGGATAGCTGGTAGGTGAATCACAGTGCCTTGTAAAGTCCTGGAGAGAAAGGAGTGTATGTATTGGATAACAGCTCCAGTCCTGCTGCACATATTATTCCAAGTTAAATATTGGCAGCCATACATACACCTCTAGACTCCAAAATGCCAAACAATATATTATCCCTTTATATATTTGAAATACCTAGAGGGTATAATCAGAATTGGAAGTTGCATAACTGCCATGCTGGGGACATCCCCTTATACCCTTTTAAATATTATATGCTAACCCTTTTAAAATTGGTTTTTTTTTAAATTAAAGGCTCACCTTATTTTTTACATTTATTTTATAGCTTATTTAGCTCATTTTTATTATTTTTACATTTAGTTTATTTTTAACAAAAGCCTGGAAGCTTTAAGTTGGGAGTTGTTGCTTCTAAGATGTCAAATAATTGCTGACTACAATGATTTTCAAGCTGACATCAGACATGAGTATGTCACATTGAAAACAACAGTCATGAAGAATTTGGTTTATTGGTTGCAATGGAATTGCATCATGATTAACTCCAACTGGATCAATATTCAGATTAATCCCTATAGTTGAATAATTCTTTCCTTGCTAATGTACAGGATTTTAATTTCTTAGAATGTATATTCTTCTGATGTGTGTTTTTCTTTAAAAATATCTTTTACAATGCTTACTGCAGTAATTAAATTATTTTTCAAAATGATGAACTATGTATGCTCTCCTCCCCTTAGGGTTTGCTTTAAAAATGCTCTAATTAAAATTACCACATGTTTGCATGTGAAATTTAAAGATAGGATATTCCAAGGAATAACTATTATTTCAAAGAGTGCAGACAGAATAAATTTTGGTCTCCTACAAATTAGATAAACTCTGGATTGCTTGGTATGCTGTTAAATTTTTAAACAAGCCCTGGATGTTCACAAGTAGAGGTTTTTTTTGTACTTTAATATTAAAAAAATCAATTTCAGAAATATTTTTTCATGATACATTATTTACAGGCCTCTCTTTTTCTCAAGTAGAATATTTGTTTGATTTAAAGTGGGTTCTTGTTTTTTCCCCCCAGTGATAATAACAAAGCTTAAACAACGCCTTTTTCATTTTGGTTAGATTCCTCCTCCCATGCAAACACAACATAGAAGGAAATAGTGTGCTATGCTGGTCCTGTAGAACTGAATCCTGCTGAATTAAGTGGGGCTTTTTCCTAGCTGAGTGCTGGTTTTGCAGTATAAATTATTGGTCATTACCTTTAAAGCTCTACATGGCTTGGGCCCGAGTTACTTGTGGGAACGCCTCTCCCTACATAATTCGTCCCATGCTCTCAGAACAACTGGGAAGAATCTGTTAGAAAATCAGTCAACCAGACTTGTATCGACTTCCCAACAAGCTTTCACAGTAGCTGCTCTGAAACTGTGGAATGGCGTCCTGGTAGAGATCTGCCATACTGCCTCTTTGGAGGCATTTAAGAAGGCACTTAAGACAGATCTCTTCTGGCGAGCTTACCCACCTGACCTCATGTAGGAGATATCACTCAACTTCTTGACCATAATATAATCTTATCATTGCTACAGACGGCGAGATAGTTTTAATGGAATAATTATTGTTATTGTATTTTATTGATGTGTTTTGTATGTATTTTATTGGTTTGTAATCCTGCCTCAATCCACCTTGGGAGAGGCGGGAAAATATAAATAATTTTTAATTATTATTGATGATTGTTTTAAGAACATAAAGAGAGCCAGACTGATGGTCTATCTGGTCCAACTTTCTGTTCACATAATGTACTATCAGTTGTCTATGGCAAGCCACTATCAGGGCATGAGTGCAAAAGCATCCTCCAGCAACTGATATAAAGACAGTCCTCCTGAGATAATGGTAATAATAGGAATCCTGATAAGTAGCCACTCATGGCCCCCACTGTCCATGAATTCATCCGGTTCCCTTTTTAAGCCATCATAATGCTATCTTGTGACAATCCCACAGTTTAACTATGTGTTGCTACGTATACATGAAGGAATCCTTTCTTTTTTTCTGTTCTGATCCTCCCACCATCCAGATTCACTGACCAACCCAGGATTCTAGGATTATGAGAAAAAGAGAAAAACTTCCTATTTTCACCGTACTGTGCATAAATTTACACATGTTGATCATAACATGCTTTACTTGCTTTTTATTTATAAGACAAACAGCCCCAAATATTGTAATTGTTCCTCAAAGGTGAATTGTCCCAGTCCCTTGATCATTTTAGTTATTATTTTCTGCTCTTTTTCCAGTTTGGCAATATCATTTTATGCATAATGACCAGAACTGTGCTGTGTATTTCAAATGTACTTGCATCAAGTATTTGTATGAAGGCACCATTATATTGACAGTTACATTTTTCAGTTCTTTTTGAAATAACATTCAACATAGAATTGGTCTTTGTTCAGAAGCCACACAATGGATAGACATTTTCCTCAAGCTGTCTACCATAATAACAAGATTTCTTTATGGGCAGCTAGGATCCTATCGAAGTTGGGATTTTTTGTCTCCATATGAATCATTTTCTGCTAGTTCACACAATATCATTTGCCACTTTACTGCCTGAAATATCCCTTGGGAGCTTTTTACAATCCATTTTTGTTCTCACAGCTTTCAATAATTTAGTGTCATCAGGAAACTTGGCCACCTAACTCCAAATTGTTTATGAACAAGTTAAAAAGCACTGATCCCATGACAAATTCCTGAGGGACTCTACTGCTCACACTTCCCCTTTGTAAGAACTGACCATGCACTCTATTGATGAACAAAATAATGGCCTTATGTTCTTGCTTATGGAGGTTATGGTGCCATATGTGATGACATTTACTAGGCTTGCAATAAATGAAGAATTTTTGATTGAAATAACTGAACATCTTAGATCTCTGCATGTTTACCCAAATGTAGATCCCATCAGTTCAATGGAACTTATCCCCATGGGGATGTTACACAGGCTTAGAGCCACAACTCATGTCTGTTTGTTCTCTAATAGATTTGTACTTTTTGTTTAATGTTCTATCCATCTCTCAGAATGCCACTGGGTCTTCCAGTTGTGCACTAACTGTTTTCTCTCACCATACCTTTCCCTACATGCTGTAAAGGGAAAAATATTCTGCTACCAAACCAAATGATTTTGAAACTGTAAATTTTAACTAAAAGCTGTGCTTATATCTATTTTCAAAGATGGCTCTTAGTGGGCACTATGTTTTTCAGGCATTGTTACCTTTATTCTTGAAGAGCAGAGCACAACAACATGGCCTCAGAAATTAATGCTGAAGCCACAAAAATTAATGCTAAAATGAATACTGAAGTCACAAATTCAAAATAAGATGCTAAAAAGCTGCCTGCTCCATCAGGCCTAAAAAAAATAAAAACCACCCCACTGCTAGAAAATACCTTGTTTACTCAGTGGACCAAAACCTTAACTTAACATCTTGTTATGATGTCATTTCCCTAGTCCATGAATGAGGAGATTAAATGAGCAGGAAATCATGAATTTAAAAAAGTGTGAACTTTAACAGCCTTCTTCAATTACAGTTTCAGAATTTCAGTTCTGTTTTGTACCCTGCCAGCAATACAGAAATGTGTCTGTGACCTTTGCATATATGTATACCAAGCTTCAGATGCCTGGGTTTCATGACCCTGCAGAAAAACACATACATGGATGCACAGTCTGTTTGATTAATATAGGTTTAAAATATTAAATTATACTCACAAATTATACTCATATGAATATATTAAATTTTACTCACAAGCTGGTTTATAATTTAAAATCTGTAGTATTAAATACTACAGAGTAAAACCCATTACTACAGAGTAAGCCAATATGGTACAGTGATTTCAAAACTGGACAAGGGAATCTGGAAGGCTGGAGTTTGCATTCCTGCTCACTCATGGAAACCCGCTGAGTGATCATGAGCAAGTCATACTCTCTCAGCCTCAGAAGGAAACATGCCAAACCTCCCTTGAATAAATCTTGCCATCAAAACCATAGGATAGGGCCTCCATAAGCCAGTCAATTTGAGGTCAGAACAACAAACCCTGTTAGACAAAGGAGAATTTACTTCCAGGTAACTACTATTTGTTTTTGTTTCAACATGAGTAGAACCCTTTGTATAACCAGGAACCATGATAAAATAGGATTCAGCTTGTGTGCAAACAAATTCAAGTAGACATTCCCTATATGTTACTATAGATGGCCCACAGGTGACTTTAAACAAGGCAAGGCAGGCTTTATGGCTCTTACATGTGTTCTTGTACCCATCATATTTGAAGATTCTTGTCTTGGAATATATTTCTATATAGGAACAGGATGGGGTAAGGAAGGAGCATTTTTTTGAGATAAAGGGAGAAGGAAGTGGGAGAATGAATAAGAACTAAAGAACTAATTTATTCTTCCATTCATTAGGGTAAGAGCTAGAAGGCAGCAGAATCTTAAGAAATTTAATTTGATAATGCACAAATGTCCTGCTATTTTTATACATTGTTACTACTCTGTTACATAATTTGTGGTAGTACAGTCGCTCTTCCATTTTTGCGGGGGGATCCTTTCCGGACCCCCCCCCCCCCCCGAAAATGGAAAATGGCCGATATTCAAGCCCCATTGGCTTGAATGGTGGTGCGCACCTGCGAGCACGTGCCCCATTTTGTCTCCCTCCATTTGCTGCCCGTGAATGATCAAGGGACGTGGATTCCAAGTCTGCGAAAATGGAGGGGTGACTGTATTTAATTGTTGCAGTTGGAAATTCTGGAATCAAGCCAGGTGAGAACTTTGCTTTCTGGTCTGGAAATTCTGTTTAAATACACATATGTGGCTGTTGTTTGATCAGAGAAAGGTACCACTTGCATATTCCATCTGCTCTTTCTTGTTATTAGAGAAGACAACTTATTCTTTGAATGTATTCTGATCTCATGTTAAGCTTATCTCAATGAATGTTATAATCAAGCTTTTTTAAACGTGAAAGGACTGAGTTTGATTTTAAAATGTCAAATTAGCATATGACCTTTACTTTTTTATATAGTCTAATAAGCAAAAATATGGCTGGTAATGCTTTTGTGAGATATTTTTGGAACCGATAGATTAATAGAGGCAAACAAATTAAACTTGCACAGAAATCTTCCAGCAACCCCAAGAGGCTCACCAGTTTGAGAAGGTGAAATTGCATGCAAAAAAAGTACCTGTGTATGATCAGTTGTCCTTATGTGACCGCCTTGCCTGCAGTCTAGCTGAATGTTCATGACAAGAAAGAGCAGACTTTGAAAAAGAGAAGAAAAACTTCCCCAAGACATTTGCAGTATATAACAAAGGCTCCACTTTATCTTTACTCTCTATTTTGAGATAGCTAGGAAATATAAATTGGGGAGTTATACACAAATCACAATTAATAGATGGAATGCTGAAAGAAGTGTGGGCATGGTTATAATCACAGTGCTCAGGGAAGACTCATCATCATGATGATGATGACTCATTTTAATGATCTTTTAACTTATGTACATGGCTTCTGTAGCCTTCTTTGACTTTCTCTAAGGTGACTTTCAATACAGTAGGAAGTCACAAACTGGCTGATGCCTTCTAGTGCACTGCAAGGCAGTAATGTGTCTCAGTATAACAGTCACTGGGGAACAGAAGCAGGAAGGTAAATTTGCACTCATTTCCTTATTGGAAGCTCCTACAGAAAACTGCTTGGCTTCTCTGTGAATAAAATGCTGGACTAGGTAAGCCTGTGAACTGATCTTTGCATTGATCTTTTGCTGAGAACGGGTTAAAAGCCAATAAGAGGGGGTATAACTTGCCTCCTTAAAGGCCTTTGGATTACTTCCTACTTCTTCCCTAAAGAACGTGTGAAAGAGGTGGTTAGGCTTCTTGTGCTACGCCTGCCTTCTGCTTCCAAGACATGTATCTCTACCATCTGCATGTTCAGCTAGCATGTAAACAGATTTTACTTGTAGAGTCCCTTCACAAGCTAGGGGGGGGGGGGTGAATGTTTGGATGGCCAAACAGTGGGTAGTTTGTTGTGACATGGGGCAGGGGACTGATGTGTGTGTGTGTCTGAACCCACTTCTTTCCTACCATCAGCAGGAGGAAGGATATTTCAACCATGCTTTTGCAGGGTTTTTATGTGCTTGTTATGAACAGACATCGTAGGGTTATCAGCCCTATTATGTTCCATCCATACACAAAGAAATATCTTCATTTATATACTGTTTCATACTGAGCTAGCAGTGTCTAAGGCAGGGGTAGGCAACCTGCGGCCCGCGGGCCGGATGCGGCCCGGCGAGGCCTTGGGACCGGCCCCAGCCCAGTCCTGCTGCTGATTGCCGCCGGGGCCTTTGGCCTCTCGTGCGAGGGGCATGGTGGGGCAATTGTCTATAGAAGCCTCAGAAACATGCATTTATCTTAACATTTAAAAAAAAAATCAGCAAATTTTTTCGCGTGTCCTCCACCTTTTTTTAAAAAGTGTCCTCCATTTGAAAATTTTGCCCTACATCTGTCCCGGTTTATTTTATTTTTTAATATTTTAAAAATATTTAATTATTTATTTTTGGGCTTCGGCCCCCCAGTTGTCTGAGGAACAGCAACCCGGCCCCCGGCTCCAAAAGGTTGCTAACCCCTGGTCTAAGCGGTTTACAACTGTAAGCTAATTGCCATCAACAAGCTGGATACTCATTTTAGAAACCTCAGAAAGATGTAAGCCTGAGTCAAGCTTGAGCCCTGGCTAGTACTGAACTCACGATCTTATGGCTTTGAGTGAGTGGCTGCAGTACAGGCATTTAACCACTGCACCACCAGGGCACTGGATTGATAATTTGTCCTTCCACTTAAGAAGGCCAATAACTTGCACAGTTTCACTAGCTCAGTGGTTTTCAACACTCCAGGTCTTTGGAATCAACTCCCAGAAGCCTTATACAGCATGCCTAGAGCTGAAGTCTAAGGGGTGAAGCAGATGGGTAGGAAGGAGCAGCCAGAAACTGCTCCCAGCCCAATTTTCCCAGGGTCTTGGTGAACACATGCTGTGGCCCCTATGGTGCCTCCTGCTGTGGTCCTGAAAGAAATGGAAAATATTGTGTCCTTTTCAAACTGGTTTTGGGCCGCCTTAGGCTCTGCAGGGCAGCCCTGGGGCAGCTTCCAGGTTCTCTAGGGGCATACATCATGTAAATGCCATGTCCCTGGAGTGGCCAGAAGCCGCCCCCATCTGCCCAGCTGTTTCGGGCCTTAAACTGAACCCAGGTCTCCTTAGCAATGGTGTAAAGCTTGGTCACATAGGCAAGTGGTAGTGCTGTAAGCATTAATACTGTTTCATTTATTAAAAAAGACCAGCCTGCCATAATCTCCTCCTAACCTCCAACCCTTTCCCCATAAGATCACCAGCCACTATTTGAAAAGAAATAGTGCATTTCTCCTTTATTTATGTAACACTATGATGAGGTCACCTTAGAATCATCATACGTCAGAAATGACTTGAAGGCACACAATAACAGAACACAAAGAACCCCTAACCCTTCCCCTATAAATTTATCAGCCACTATTTGAAATCAAATAGTGCATTTCTCCCGAATCAGAGTGTATCCTTTTCTGAACCCCCCTGAACCCTGTCTATTCTTGTCTTTGTGTGGGGAGGGGGCGCTCTAAAACTCCAGCAGCATCATGGTAAAGGAGGGAGAGGCAAACAAAACCAATTCAATAGACTAATGTCATATTTTCCTCCCTAAAAAAATTCATTGCCAGAGCAATTTGTAGCAACAAGTGCACCATTTGGAAAGGTTACATCAGTAACAGATGTTGGGGGCTCAGTTAAAATGGAGAACTTGTCTGTTTCTTATTCTTGAAATGTCATCCTTGGCTTTTTACAGGCAACCTAATTAGGTGTCTGATTCTTATGGAGCTCTTTGTTGCAAAGAAACCACTTTGAACCAAAATGTAAAAGACAAATGATTGTAAATACATTTAGAGGCAATGCAGATGCTAGGACTCCCTCTAGAAGGATGATAGGATGTTATCTTTTGCTTAGATCATTTTTACTGTCCAGTCATTTATAACATTTTCCCCAATGAAGATATAATTGTTTTCATTTAAAAATCATGGCGCAAGACGTCGAGTCTGAGACCAGCTGTGACACTTAGGTATTTCCTACTCTGATGAACCAGACAATCAAATAATCTGATTAGACTCCCCATGAGAAGCAGTCAGAAGTCTGATAGCTTCCCTATTTAAGAATCAATAAAATGGCAACATAGTAAAATGTGTCCAGGCCTCTGTAGTATAAATGCGTTAGTATGAAGAAAAAAATAGAAGCATCATAAAACTCTTATTACTTATATCTTTGTTAGCAATGGGTAGTGATTAGCAAACAGCACTTAGCATTTTTCATAGCATTAATGTCTGAAAATGAAGGCAAACAGTAGTTATATTTGCATCTATGTGGAAATAACACATTACTGGTTTCTTCCTGGTCTTACAGAATTAGGACTATTGAGGCCTGCTTTGCAATGGATGTCACATGAACAAGCATTCTAGCTTACAAAGATTATGTTGAAACCAAAAACATAGATGTTCTTATAAGATTCTTCCTATCAGCTACTTTAACATTCTGCCCTTCCTAAATAAGATATAGAGGTATAGAAAATATACAGTTGGCCTGCCATGTCCATAGATTCAGCATCCATGGATTCAACCATCCACAGCTTGAAAAATATATTTTTTTAAAAAATCAAAACAGCAAACCTTAATTTTGCCATTGACAGGGACACTAGTTCACTATCCCATTGTACATAATGAGCATCCACAAATTCTGGTATCCATAGGGGCTCCTGGAACCGAACCCCAGCAAATACCAAGGGCCCATTGTTTACTCATTTTACCATTATGTCACTGTTTCATTTATAACACTGTATATTGGTACAGTTTTGGCCTATTATGCTCCAGTTCCATGAACTAGAATGTCTATCTGGGGGATTGTTGAAACTGTGAGCCTGTACAGACAGGCCAAAATAAAGCTGCTTTGGGTCACTTTGGAGGTATGCTGTTTAAATGATGCATGCGTCCTAAGATGCCAGAAGCCACACCAAAGCCATGCTCCAGTCCTAAGGACTAGAGCACAGCTTTGGCACTTTGTTACACGAGGCTTGAAAAATGGAATTAGAAAATAGCATCTGTTGCCATACCATATCACACACTCTCCAGTATTTCACAGATGAAAACCAGGGCATAGATATCTGAGAACTTCTTATACATTTCTATATCATCAGGGTAGCCATACCATATCACACGATGCTGTGTATGTCGAGTAGCTGGTCTCTAGTCCATCTGTTGCTGGAGCACTCATTCTCATTGATGGGCAAAACCCACCAGTGCCTCCCAATTGCACTGCCTTTCCATTGTTGATGCACATGTGATAAGTTCCTCCAGAAGCAGTTCTGATGCTGGCAGTCACATGGTGTAAGTGGGTGTGATTATGCTCCTTCTCCCCATCCACCCTCCCCCTTGCTATCCACAAACCTGGCTGTTTTTCTCTCTCCCCCTCCCCTCCCCCCATTTTCTTTACTTTATTTTTTTTTAACTTAATGGATTGCCATGATTGCTCAACTGTGTTAAAAATAAAAATAAATAAAAATAAGTACAGGCCAAAAGACATGCTGGAAAGGGCATAGGGTAGTACGGCAGGGCTATATCTAGGCTAACAGCCAAAAGAGGCATGCATTGGAGAATTGAGCTTTGGCCAAGGGCCTTGCACTGCTGGTATTTACTATGCATATTCTTAACCAACATTCTGTTTTGTTAAGACCTATCTGCTATTCAGTGCAGAGTTTGAAAAGTTTTTTTTTTTAAAAAAATACCAGTTACTGCTTCCAGTTACAGCTATAGTTCCAAGATCCCATCATTAGCTACCCTGATGATATAGAAATATATAAAAAGTTCTCAGATATGTATGCCCTGGTTTTCATCTGTGAAATACTGGAGAGTGTGTGATACAAAGATCAAGATACACATATTAGACTAGATAGGTGGGGGAAGACCTTGTGCTTTTTGTTGTTGTTTGACTTTAGGGTTTTTAAAAAAAATTTCTTCTTCCTGATACTGATGTGCTATTTATTGCCTTCCGTTATCACAGAAAGGTGAGGATTACTGCATGCTGAGATGGCAGACAGTCTTTCTGCTTCATCTCCAATTTGATTGCCCCAGAAAGATTGTTCCATAGTGTTAGAGCAGTTTATCTCTCATTTGCACAACACCATGTTGACCATTGTGAATTGCAGCCCCAGAGAGTATAAGTCTGTTAAGAAATCAAAAGTTGTAAACACCCACTAGAGTTGCCTATTTTTATGGGGATTTTTGTGTGTATGTGCATATCATCATACATGTTAATTGCAGAACACAAGAAAGATGTAGTGAAGAGTATAGTACCTTTGCAGATGGAAAATACATGTTTAGCATTTAGGAGTGATATGCAACTTTAAATGGAAAGTGCTTAAAAAATGAAAGTCAAGGAACCCCACATCTGGGTTGATGAAGGATGTGCACACATCCCAATATTATCCTGCTTTATCTTCACCTAAGTGTATTGATCTCTTCGGGCTCCAGCCTGCCTAACTCTCCATAGGACCAGCCTGTTCATTGGGGGAATCATACTCCAGGCTAAAAGTGATAAAAACAGATAAATACAAGATTTGTACTACTTTTGATATTATTGTTATGGCCTATGGCCAAGACAAATACACACTTGTTAATGCTAACAAATGTTTTCTTCACCCCATGAATATATTCTGATAAACAGCTTTGGAAAACATCTCAACTAGCACTGAAATTTATATAAATAGCTTTGCATCTTTGCAAATCTGCACAAGTACTATAATGAAGAAATATTTTTTCTGTAGGCTGTTCACCCAATGTGCCTCATAATTAATTTAAAAATTACATGATGAAACACAATAAATGAGAAATATCCTATATGCAGAGGGCCCAATATAATACAAAACAATGAGAAGTCATTTCATGGGCTTTTAAATGAGCCTTTCATAATGGCTTTTAATTGACACTAGAATTTAAGGTAACTTTTGAGTTTTACTGCAGTTTTAATGTCAGCACTGTGTTGTTGCTGCTGTTGTGTTGTTTTATTAATTGTACAAATAGAAACATGGATGGAGATCCTCTAAACATAATAACTCAGGCTTCTTAGAATTTGTCTCTTCAGTAGAATGGGTTGGTTCAACAACATTTTTCTGAAAGTATTGTGATGAAGTTTGTGGACTCCCATCCAAAAGATTGGCTCTTCTACCCAGAGGCTCTCCTTTTAAGGCCAAAGGCATTGCTTTGCCACTAAGGATCATCACTGATTGAGACAGTGGTGTAACTCCAATGAAAGATGGAGGGCTTGCTCAAGAAAATATAGGGAGCCCTGGTGGTGCAGTGGTTAAATTCTGGTACTACAGCCACAAGGTTATGAGCTCCATAGTTGACTCAGCCTTTCAACCTTTCATAGGTCAGTAAAATGAGTACCCAGTTTGTTGGGGGCAATTAGCTTACAGATTGTAAACTGCTTAGAGAGTGCTGAGTTTACTGGTATAGAAATGTACATGCTATTGCTACATGCTATGTGTTAATGAAAATTCTTTAGCCTAGAGTATGATTCTAATTTTCAGATCTAACATTTCAGACTCTGTGTAGACATACTCAGGATTGGACTTTTGGTTTGTCTATCTAAAATGCATTTTTCTTCGGGTCATGGTCTTCACAGATTCTTATGACAAAGGTAAGAGAAAGAAATCCTTCTACATTATACCTTTAATTATAGAATCTTAGAGTTGGAAGGAACCTTAAGGGCCTTCTAGTCAAACCCCCTGCCTTGCAGGAAGATGGAACTAAAGCACTCTGAAAGATGCCCATCCAACCTGTTTAAAGTAATCCAAAAATGGGGAATCCACCATTCTCCAAGGCAATTTAGTCCACAGCTGAACATCTCAAGTTTAAAACAGCAGGTATCTAATAAGCCTAGTATTCACTGCAACCATCTTGCCATAACAAAGGGATATAATTCCTTGACCGTTTTGTCTTTGGAAGTGAAGATGAATAATTAAAGTGGTTTCTCCCAGCTGTGAGAGAAACAACTATTGGTATTTTCCCTCTTTTTGAATATGCCAGAGTATTGTGTGCAGGGATTATTCTGTGGAGAAAAATACAATTTTAACATAAAACTGCTATTTTCTGCAAAAAACAAAAACAAAACAGGTTTCTTATAGAAGAAATAACCTCTGCTGTGTAGAAAACCCATTTCTTACCCTACCTCTAAAGAAAGTAGTCAGAGCAAAGAAGACTAATTGCATCCTGGAACCAGACCTGAATCCAGATTGGACTGAGGTTTCATCCAAGAGTACCTGCAATTGAAATATCACCATTCTCTTAAGCACTTTACCCATGGATAGGATATTTATGATGAAGTGGTAATACAAATCTCTGAGTTAAATGAGTGGTTGCATCACTTCTTCCTGGAAGGGAAGGGAGAAAACATCGTCATACAATGATATGTTTGCCATTTCCTGCTTCATCCAGTCAACCCCAACATCTGAAATTAGCTCAAGAAAGCCATTATGGACAAGGGTTAGATGGGCAAGGGTTGAAGAACAACTAGTGGGTCAAAAAGACCCACTCTTCCAGGTCTAGGCTCTTTCACGTGGTCACTGAACACACATATGTTGAGATGGGACTACACAGTACATTATTTTAGTTTGAACCCTGCCTTGGGCCTTGAGGAGAGGTGGGAAAGTAAATTTATATATTTATTTATTATTTGTGAGGGAATTTGAATAGCACCTCCCTGTATAACTAGCAGAGTCCAGGAAAACAGTATAATAGATGCTATCCCAAATACTAATAGCTGTCTACATTCTATAACTAGTTTTGATGCTGCCAGACAAAGAAAATATTGAATAATGACATTTTTAATGAAATATTTGGCTCTAGGATCTTCTTTTAGTGACAGCAACACAATGCAGAAGCTATCAGAAGTTGTCATGGAAACAAAGTTCTGCAAGGGCTTTCTGCAAAACCAAAATAACAGTTACAGAAGGTAGTGACTTCAAATGAAAATGGTTCTTCTGCAATTTACTGTCCAAAATCGGATACATTTTTCTTGTCCTGTACATGATATTCCAAACTACAAAGAAAGATTTTTTTGGAGGGGAAAAGCAAGTTGTGAGAATTCTTTTTAAAAGGATAGAAAGACACCAACATTTTATGTGAAGCTTTCAGATGGTTCTTTGCAATCCACAGTCTTTTTCTTAGTTAATTCACATTTTAAAGTACTCATGCAAGGGTGGTGGTATTAAGAACTGCATCCATCAGTTATATTTCTAAAACTCTCTTTCTCAACTAGATTGAGTTTGTGTGTTTGTAAGAGGGATTTTTTCTTTGTTCTTTATTATTATTATTATTGGTAACATTTTTCTGCAGCAGTTGCTTTAATCCCTTTGGCAGGATATATTGATCAGTTTTCAACACCCTCCCTTCTTATAGCATTGCATTTTATCTCTCTATGTTATGTTTATCACCTTAATTTCTCTTTGTAGCTTTTCCTTTCACTTTAATAGGAACAGTTTATCTGTCACTTTTATTTGCACTATTATGAGCCTTTTGCAATATCCTTAATATATCCACTGCTTTCTAAAATTGCCAGAGCTCCATAGAGTAGTATACATGCACCTGATTTTAGTTCATAATTTATTTAGGACCAGCAATACCCCTGAGTTGTTATGCCAGGCGCAGACATGCAACAAACATTTCTAGCTAGGAATTATTTTTCATCCCTACCCCCTTCTTTCTAGTGGATCACAACAATTGCCTATTTTCCATGAGCAAAATAAAACTCATGAAAGTACAATTAATAATGTATAGAGTGTATAAACAGCTCAAATAAATAGTAAGGTGCTGCAAAGGATTAAAAGACTGAAATAGCAGGATCATATGTTTTTTAACAGCCAAATATCTTTGTCTTTATCTTCCTTTAGTTACAGTACAAGCCTGACTGAAAGATCTAGACTGAAGGAATTCAGAAAAGCACAGGCTTCATTTGCTATGTTAGGTTCCCACCAGCAGATCTTCCATCCACCAACCTAGTGCTCAGCTGGAAGATCCACTTTACTGGGGAGGATCTACTGGCAGAAGGGTCAAAAGGCCAGTTCCCAGGTCTCAGAATTCCCCAGATAGCTTAACCCTTAATCATATTGGATGGGGGTTTCTCTGAAATGCAGCCCAAAAGGTAACTTTCCTAAGTTCTAAAAAAAAGTGTATGGTTTGGGCAAAGAGCACTTATTTTCATGCAATTCCATCCACTTCAAAAATATACTTACACTGAAGACATAAGCCACACAAGGCCATGGGCTCTGGGGATATGTGTGAATCTTACATGTTTTCTGAGGTGTGTGTGAAGAAATAGGGTTAGAACAGTGTTGTTGCCATGTTATCAGCCCTGGAATGTTCATAAAGAATAAATGAGATTTGATAAAGTTTCACTGAGCCCTACAGTTTGTCTTCAACAACAGTGTCATCTGTGTTTATAGAAGAACAAGTGGATTCTGATGGATAGGAAAATGAGATTTGATAGGGAAGTAGGAAGCCATATAGTGGGAGGAATAAAAATAAAGGCGTCTGAGTTAAAGTCTAAAATCTGTTGGGCGGGAAATGGGGACCAGATGTTTGGGATCTCTTCCCATTCCTGGTTCTATGTATTCAGATACATGCTTTTGCAGTGAATTTTTGGCCCTTATCAGACGAGTGTGGAACTGGGGGTCTTCTGCACTGGGCGGTTCGAATTCACGTTATTTCGCACAATACCATCATACCTGCATTCGAATGGCCCAATCCACACTCACGTGAATGCGCGAGCTGCCGAACTGAATGCGTACTGGCTCCTCTTTTTCCAGCGTGTTGGCCAGTGCGCTGATAAGGGGATTGGCGATATCCTGGATTGGGGCTCTGTTCGATCTCAGTGCGAATGGGTCTGGTGTGACTACCCAGTCCTGAATTCCATCGCAAGACCCCCAGATTCCAATTTTTACTTCCGGTGGGTCTTTCCTCTTGCTGGTTCCAGGGAAGCGGGGGGGGGGGGCGGTTCCAGCGGCCTCCTCCTCCTCCTCCTCCCGGCTTGAGAGGCATCCCTGGCTGCATCCCAGGCAGGGAAGAGGCGCGGGGGCCGCTGGAATCGCGGTTCCAGCAGCCTCCTCCTCCTCCTCCCGGCTTGGGAGCCAGCCTAGGCTGCCTCTCAAGCCGGGAGGAGGAGGAGGAGGCCGTTGGAATGGCGGCGATCGCCGCGATTCATGCGCACATGCGCATGGTTTATATTCCAGAGGCAGATGGAGCCAGGCTTGCAATTGCTTTCTGCAGAGGGAGAAGCTACAAATGTTGCAAACAATCAATGTTACATTTTTACCAATTTTTTTTGGGGAAATTTGAGAAAGTTTTTTTTTTTTGAGCAAAAAAAAACAGAGAAAGAAAGGAAATAAATGTTGTTTTTTTTATTTGAAAAGAAAAAAAAAAAAAAATGCATGGCAATCCCATCCTCTGCCTGGGACAGGGGCAGATCTGACCCAAAAGCCCACAGGTTTATAAAAAAAGAGAGCGTGAGAGAGAGAGAGAGGCATCTCTCTCCCTGCTTCAGCCGTTGAAACCCCTGTGCCTGGCTCTTTAAAAAGGGAGGACACTTCCCCCGATGCCCTGCAAA
Organism: Sceloporus undulatus; assembly: GCF_019175285.1. NCBI lineage: Eukaryota > Metazoa > Chordata > Lepidosauria > Squamata > Phrynosomatidae > Sceloporus > Sceloporus undulatus. Next base: position 2,547,247 of record NW_024802937.1, read on the forward strand.
CGTCACCATTCTGTCAAAATGCACTCGATTTCAATTTGTAGTGGGCACTTGCTAACGGAGCGATTCGGGGGAGGGGCATCCGGATCATCCCAGTTCCCTCCATGTCTTTTACCCCAGTATGAATGGGGCCTAATCAAAGCATCCCCATTTACTTAGATGGCCGTCCAGCCTCTTTGACAGCCGCTGGAACTGCTCCTCCCCCCCCCCCCAGAATACATACTCACACACTCACACACACACACACACGTAGACCCGGGCATTGCTAATTTGTTGCAAGGGAAGGTCATGGTAACATTAAAACCAAGCAGGAATGTAGAGAGGAAACAGTAATGGGCACGTTGTATCGCGATTGTTAATGTGCATGAGCTGGCTCTCCAGCTGTTTACCGGGCTGTCATGACGGGACCTCCCCTTTCACCCCGGAAGCGTTTAAGGTCGCAACCCATGCAGGGCACCACTGAGCATGTGCGAGGGGGCCGATACAAATCGGCCAATCCTCATGTTGAGCACCGGTGTGACAAAACATTCTGCACTGAATGCACTTCGCGCGAATGCAGATTGGCCAATTTGAATCCTGCCAATGCGGAGGGACTCCCAGGTATGATGGTATTGTGCGAAATAATGTGAATTCGAACCGCCCAGTGCTGAAGACCCCCAGTTCCACACTCATCAGGGCCATAGAGTTGGAAGAGACCACAAGGGCCATGCAGTCCAACTCCCTGCCATGCAAGAACTCACAATCAAAGCACCCCGACAGATGGCCATCCAACCTCTGTTTAAAAACTCCAAGTGAATGTGTTGAACTGTCGAACAGCTCTTACTGAAGCATGAACAAATACCACTGAATCAAAGAAATAGCATTTCACTTAACCTTTGAATAAGAGGACAGACTAGAGGACAAAGCTGCAAAATTAAAAAATTTATAACATAACCATGTGACCTTGGATGGCGCACATAACTTCTTCTTTCCTTTTTCAATGCAAGAAGAAAACAGTTTTTAAAATGAGTTTAGGGTGATAGGCCTCAACGATCATTGGCACACATGTTAGGGGGGAAAGCTTGACACATTGTTACTGCTTTGCTGTGTTTTTGGCAAAATTATATAAATGTACAGCGTTCAGTTAAACATAATGGAATAACCTTGAATACCTCAGCACAGTCAATTATCTACTTATAACTGAAAACGTACTCATCTGTCTATAGCCAGCTGTATCTTTGGTATTGTGTTTTTCATTCCTTTTGTACTTCTGATTCAGTAAATTCAAGGCTATAGGTTCAAATGCCTACTGGCATTTAGAGTCCTTGGAAAGAAGTACATACATTTCCTGTGCATCAGTATTTGCAAAACCTGCTGTTGAATATGACACACTCTTATTTCTTAAAGCACTTTGAAGTCGTGGAGCTGCGTCAGATTTTTCCATGTGAGGTCTTTCTGGGTTCAATTTGTGGGTCCACTATTCACAAACAGTATATATAATTTGCACCTTATCCCAAATTAAGCCCTTAATTAACATATTACCAGCAACGTTTTATGTAAACAACAAAAGGACCTCATTCAATAAGTACTAATATTCCTTCAGTATTTGAAGTGTCACCAAATAATGCCTCACATCCTGGCTGTTGCCTGATGGCCTTCTCCTGTATGTTATGTGAAAAGAGGCATGGAAGCACACAGCTTGAAAGGATTAAACAGCATGCCTTATTGTGTCTCCTCTTGAATAAATGTATTTGAGAGGGAGCAGCAGCTGTGTGCTGCTCTAATCCCACGAGGCTGCTACCCTCTCTTTCTTAATACATTTGCTCAAAAAGGTGGCATGACACTGTGCTGTCCAAAATATTCAAACGACACATTGTTGACTTCTCCTGAGTATATTTACATGAGAGCAGATTAGTTATTATATCACCGCTATGCCTCTTTCTCATTTATTTAAAGGAGGTTCATGGCACCATACATGGCTCTTCACATTTTTAGTTTCAAAACAATCTGGTGAAGTCAGTTAAGCTGAGAGATAGTGGCTGTGCCAAGCTCATCCTGTGAGTTTCATGGAATTTGAATCCAGCTTCCCTTGGCCCTAGTTGAACACTCTTACCACCATACCATTCTGGCTCTGACAAGGGAAGAGAAGGGCATATGACTTTTTCTTTTTTTGAGTGGGGTTTAGGGCCCATGACAATTGTTAGTTAGTTAAAGGTATACTTTTGTAAATAACCCAGCAATGTTCTTAGGGGAAGACTATGAGGAAGACTATAACAAATGTCTTCCATTTTATCTCGAAAGAAATATCATTCAAGGTTCAATGTAGAGTTTGGAAAGCTTAGAGCGATATCTTTTTAGTTTTGTTTAAATCCTCAGCATGTTAGCTTTATTACACTTGCTGGAGTTCTAAGGTATAATTGGTGACTTTGATTTTAATGAAACAGATGGAATAAAAATATCAAAAGTAATGCTGGTGACTTCTAGTATATCAAATCAAAAATAAAGGTTGAAGCTTCCCCCTGATGTATCCTAAGGGTACAATCAGCAGACAAATACAGTCAAATGTCTGTGCAGACTTCTTGTTGATTTGTTTATTTGTTTAAGGAGTTTGTACTTTCTTCTTCTACAAAAAAGAATCTCAATGTGGCTTATATTCAACATACTCCATGGCTGAAAATTTGCAATCTAAAATATAGGATACAAATGTGGGGGGAAACCCAGAGGGTGAGAAATAAAAAACAAACAAACCCAGGCACCAATTGGTAAAATAACACAAACCTTATAATGACCAGCTGGAATGGAAACTTTTCAGAGGGAAGAAGAGCAGATGGACTGATGAGTAAATCACACATTAAGGGAAATATGTATTTCCTGCTATTATAAAATTTCCCCACTAAGCATGCAGTTCCTTCAAAGCTCTATGCTTGACCAATCTGCTTGCAAATGAAGCCTGTGTGTATCACTTGATGACCAATTACAAGGCAAAAGCAAATTAATTTTCAAGGTGCATAGTGAGACAAAGTTGTGCTGTGATAAACAGACATCTTTCATTAACTCTTAATGGAATTCTGCTTTTAAGGCTGACTTAATTTAGTTTGGGCATGGACTTTAAGCAGACTTGATGGAATGACCCTGTTTCCAAACTACTGCATCCTAATGGAATGGCTGTTGGAAGTTACAAAGTTTGGAATGCTGTTATTAAAGGCTAACATGTTAGTATTGTATTACTTCTTCTTCTTTTTTAAAAGCTCTCTTTATTCATTTGGAAAGAATTAATGAATTACACTATTCATTATTAAAGGGTTGCTAAAACAACATTTTGAAATTGCTTTGAAAGTGGACCCAAAATGATGCAAAATGTAACAAGAAAGAGTAATGAAACATGATTGGTTCCACAGCCTCCTTCCATGTTTTAGTATTAATGCATAAACAACATATTGAACATCTTTATCTTTTTATTATTCCCCCGAAGGATCATATTATGGGTAATGTTATTTGTAATGCTTTATTTCCAATCTTTGGCCAAATGACAACTGAGGGAGCTGATCTTTCAACAAAACAATCCTGATTTTCATCTCTCTCCATAATGTTTATACCTTCAGTGTATGGTTACTGTAATGATAAGTCAATGAGTAGTTGTCATTGAAGCTTTATCTTTCATGAATTTACCCAAACTTTTACAGTTGCCCAAACTGATGGCCATCACAACACCATGAGATAGCAAATTCTACAGTTTAACTGCCTGCTGTGATCAGTGTTGCCAACAAGCCTCGAAGATATTCACTGGAATGTTTTACCAAAATCCCTGGAATTCCCCAATATTTATTATTATTATTCAGTCAAAATCCCCAGAAAGAAATTAATTAAATTCCCTGGAAATTGGCAACACTGGCTGCGAGAAGCATTTTCCTAGAAAAAGGAAATCCTGAATGTCCTCAGTCTCTCACTATTAAATTGCAGTAGATGGCCCTGGATCCTAGTAGTATGCAAAAGGAGAGAAACTTTTCTCTTTTCTCTATTCTCTATTTTCTCTATGTTGGTCACTACCTATAAAGCCCTACATGGCATGGGCCCAAGTTACTTGAGGGACCGCATCTCCCCATATGATCTGCCCCGCACACTCAGAACATCTGGGAAGAACTTACTGGTAATTCCACCTTCCAAATATGTTGCCACATCCCAGATGGCCTTTTCAGTGGTGGCCCCACAGATGTGGAATGATCTACCTGAGGAGCTCTGTCTGACAACCCCCCTAGAAACATTCAAAAAGAGGCTTAAAGCTCTTCTTTTTTGTCAAGCCTTCCCCCCTGAAGAAGCTATCTACCCTGTTGCCATCAATTCCCTGCTTACCCTTGAAGGCGAATGATTGTGCTTAGAGTTCTGTAATTGTATGGTTTTAATTGTCTGTACACCGCTTTGATCTGTGGAAAAGCGGTATATAAATAAAATTTATTATTATTATTATTATTATTATTATTATTATTATTATTATTATTATTATTCTCTACACCTGTGGTCCTCCAGATGTTCTGGATTTCAGCCCCCAGGATTACTGGCTGTTGGTTAAACTGGGTGGGGCTTTTGGGAGTTCAAATCCAAAACACCTGGAGGATCAAAGTTTGGGAATTACTGGCCTACACAATACGTAATTTTATACTTCTTCTCTATCACATTTTTCCTTGCTTTCCTTTTTAAAGTATTCCCCAAAAACAAAACTTGGAGGAGTTATTTAAAGGATAATAGCTCCCAGAATTCCAGTGAGTATGCTGGCTGAGGGATATAAGGAGTTTTGTTTCTAAAAGGGCAAGTCTCCCAAGTTCTTGTCATAGTGCCCCCTAGTGCAATGCCACTATGGAACATTGTGGGTAAGTACAGTGGCAGATTTCTGATGCTTATTACTGGATTACTGGAGCAGAAGTACCTTCAAAAGCAGTGAGGGCATTGCAGCTCACAGAGCAATGGATGCAAACTACAGGAAAAGAGATTACACCTCAACATTATGAAGAAGTCCCTAACAATAAGAGGTGTTCAACTATGGCCATCTGTCAAGGGTGCTTTGATTGTGAGTTCCTGCATAGCAGGGGATTGGACTGGATGGCTCTTGTGGTCTCTTCCGATTCTATGATTCTAGCTGCCTCAAAATGTCACTATATTTTGATAGCAACCAGTTTCGTGGGGATTACTCTGCCATCTCTTTGGAACCACAGAGAAGAAATTTTCCATTTGTACCATGTTTAGCAGAGTGTATCACTAGATCAACTTGAAATATAATCCAGACTCAAGATAGGAATGTTTTAGTCCCATTAGGATAAATGACAATTGAGTTAGTCATGGTTACCTTGTCCCATTGATTTCTGGATCCAACCATCTGTGAAGTGTGTTTGTATAAATGTTTGAACAGACGTTTCCAAAATTTAAAATGCTTAAATTATTGGGTTTTCTGAATGCTGTTGATTCACTCCTCTGTTCAATTGAATTATATTCTATTTTTTTCCCTCGTACTAGAAGTTTGCATCCCAATTCTCAGATGTATTTAATAACATTTGGTACAGATGTTCCATTGCCCATTAAACAAAATGCACTTTAATTAGGTTTGGAGTGGATTCCACATGTTGTTATTCAAGGTTTTCTTGCTATATTTTCTCTTATATCTTTGCTAAATAGTAAATTACTCAGAAAAAGCTTATGTATTATAACAGAAGCCATAATTCAAAAATGCAATATTCTTTTTCTAAAGCTGTTAGACATTTCTATTTTTTAATGTTCTATGCAAGAAGAATAAATATGCGAAAGAGAACACCTAGATTCAAATCCCAGCACAGGCTTGGGCACAAAGGCATCTGTGAGCAAATTATCTCTGTCTCTCTTTCTGCTCTGTAAAATAATAATAATAATAATCTTCCACACAACTAGAATGCAGATGGCTTCTGGCTATTGAAGCTAGTGGGAAGGAAACCATGATCTTGCCCAGAATATCAGTAGCTATCGGGAACTTGCTTCTGCTTCCTACCAAAAAAATTCCATTGCTGTTACTCAGTGCTATGTGGCAATGTACCCTGGTTGCCAGCTCAATGCCAGTAGTGCTTGACTGTGGGATTAAGGCTGCACTAGCTTTGGACAAATGTCCTCACTTTGACCAGAAGCCCAAATGCTGAACACAAAGCATAGCTGACAGAAACTGCAAAAAGATTGAATCTGTGAGATCTTGTCCCCATCCCCATATTTGCTGACAGATGTGGTCAGCTCTCTAGGGAGATTATTTCATCCAGGTTTGTTGCACAGTTTTTCAAATATGGGAAAATCCAGTGTAGGTTTAAAGTATTGGATGCTGAAGACCCAAGTTCAAATTTCTACTTCGTTATGGAATTTGTCATATGACCATGGGCCACCATTACCTCTCAGCAAACCTACATGACAAGGTTGCTGTGAGGATTAAAAACAAGAGGCAATCCATAGGAAGTGGATATGTACATTCAAAGGGCAGTACAAATAACAGAACAATAACAGTAATAATATGTTGTCATCCACAGGCAGTTCCAGTGGTATTCTTATCAAATCACTATTTTGAGACATATTTTTTCATTCTTGTTGAAAAGCAACCATGTCATGCAAATACCAAAGGAGACCACGGAGAGTGATTGCCATCTCATTCACAGGGCAAGATACAGAAGAATTTAAGGACAAATGGGAATACTAAAGGAAAATGCACGATCTGATTACCTTCAGACAATCAGAATAAATATTTTTATTATAACTAGAATACAGTCTACTGTAACTTTCTTCCATTGATTTGAGTTTTTGTCAAAATGTACATGCCAAGCAGCTCATCTTTATTAGATGTGTGTTCTTCCATCCAATTGTTTGTTAACACCATTTAAAATAATTCTAAATGTCTTTATATTATAAATTTCAGTTCCTTCTTATCTCACTGATTGCACCTTACCACCCCAACCATGTGTATAAATATCTGCCAACACGCATCTGATGAAGTCCGCTGCAGTCTACAAAAGTAACAGATATGTTGTTCTTCCTGCAAACAATTAACACAGCCACCCTAGTGAAAACTTATGAAAGGTACTTCTTGGTGTAAGAAAAAAAAAATCTGAGCAAGCACCAGACCAGAGTTAGAAGTATTCCCCTCTTAACACAATCCTTGTACTTCTCAATATTCACAGATTTTCTCCCTTAGATTCACAGATTTTCTCCCTATTTGTTTCCTTGAGAGAGTTTGTATTGTAGAAGTAAATGATATTCCTCTCTGACACTTACCTTAGCAGGACATATATGTGAGCAGACAGTTAAAATGCCCATGTAATATTCCCAAGACAAATAAATGTGAAGTTAGTTATCACAAAAATACTTTCTTTTCATTACCATTGTTTCGATCAATTTCCTCCAAATCTGAATACTGTATTCACATCAAGCATCTTACTTAATAAGCTTTATAAGATTAATATCAGGAACGTAGCTAGGATTTTAGGAAGGGAGGGGGGGTCCAGACTAAGTGCCACCATTATAATGGGGCTTGAGTGCGGCGGTGCAGCAGCACACACCATTCATTTTTCTAATGGAAGGGGGGGTCCGGACCCCAAGAACCCCCCCCCCTTTGGCTACGTCCCTGTTAATATGCATCTTTCTAAATCCTCTTCCTGTCTTTTGGCAGCTCCTTCTTTCCTCAGAGTAGCATCAGGAGGTGGCCACCTTAGGGGGCATAGCACTGATCCTGTGTTCTGCTTCTGTGGACATCCACTACTGGAGGACATCAGCTGCTTTGTCTGTCAATGTACTCCCAATTTTCCACACACCTATTTTTCCCTTCCCAAGACTCTGCCATGCCCCCTCTGCTGTTCTTTGAACTCTATTGGTACATCTCCTTAAATGCCTCTGCATTTAAATGCCCAGGCATGCTTAAATGCTTATGGTAAACGTTTACTCTGAAATACAAGTAAATGCTTAAGCAATGGAGTCTGATCAACCATATTTCACATAACGAAGACATCAACAGAATGGAGTTTCTAGGTTCATAGACAATATTTGTTACCTGTATTTTACTTCATTTCATAAAATCGTAGCTCTAAATGAACATTTCTCTTTCCAATTTGAGGATATATGCTTCATATCCAAAGTTCTTATCCAAGTAAATTTATTGTCTGCGGTAGTAAGGTATGCTATTTGCGGCTACCTCCATAGCACATGAAGTTTAGTGAAATCCACCCAGGCTTTGAAACAGCATCCTCAGGCACATTTATCATGCATCTTATGTTATTACCTTTTGAGCAAATAAAAAAGATTTTACTTGGCACCTAGCAAAAATAATAGCTTTGGGCTACATATAATTTTTGATGATATTTTAAATGTTTTGTTTTTTAAAAAAGTGTTATACTTGCTTTTATTATAGTCACCAAGGTTTTTGTTTATCTGCTGTAAACTGTCTTGGGTGATAATACTGAGGAAAAGGAAGAATATAAAATGAGCCACATTAGATTTAATGTTGAATGTGGAAATGCAAACAAGCTTGGTTAGAGATGATCTGGATGGTCAATGTCCTTTTTCAAAACGTGTCGCTGAGCTTTGGCAAAGTGCTGAAGCACCTTGACCAGATATAATAACTGGAGCCTGTCTGATTTTTATAAAAAAAATTAAAAATATCAAGGGATGACATCTTTAGGACACATGATAAGATGCACCACATTATTCAAAGCTAGAGGAGTCCCCACTCCATGTGTGTCATTCAGTTTGGTACAGCATCAAAATCTGATGAATGATTGTTGCTGTATTTTAAAACTTTTACTAGCTTCTCTGTGTTGGGGGACCATAAGTAAAGGGAGGATCGTTTAATGTTCTGGATAGTGTTGCTGCTGTTGGGAGCTCTTTCAGTTCAAGGCTTCAATTCAGTTTCAGAAAAGTTCTTAGGGACCACATTCCAGAACTGAGTAGAGTAAATGGTGGTACCAAAAATCAGCACATTTTAGCTTGAAAATATCACTGCCAATAACTAAACCTTAGGAATGGCATTTCAACATTTTAGAATGAAAGAGGGGAACACCATAAGAAAGCTGGCAAACTACCAAACTTTCTGACAGTAAGGCCTGTTTGACAGTAGAATACGTTGCCTTGGGGTGTGATGGTGTCTCCTTCTTTGGAGGTTTTTAAACAGAGGCTGGATGGCCATCTCTCAGGGGTGCTTTGATTGTGCATTCCTGAATAGCAGGGGGTTGGACTGGATGACCCTTGCTGTCTCTTCCAAATCTATGATTCTATTATTCAAAAGATGATGTGGTGGGAAGGAAGGTATGGTTATCTGGGAACATCAGAAGGGCACATTAGGATTTTATGAGCACCAGATTCAATCCTGATCTTCGTATTCCCTTACTCTTTAATCCTTTCTTTGCCTGAGGCCCTCATGAAATTTTCCACAGTGGAGCAGAGAAAGTGTGTCTGTGTGAGTGAGCTCCCATTACTGCCGATGGAAACTTTTCTTTTGGTACTAATAATGCATGGGAGGGATTTCTGTCTGGATGCCAGGAGCAGTCCTACCTTTACACAGGATTAGGCAAGAGGGAAGGAGTAGTGATAAAGTACTGGATGACTTTGCCTGTGTGCCACGCACCCTGGTCTAAACTACTCTGTTACCCTCAGGTGGATGCTATTTCTCCATCACTGTTGGGATAAGATTCAAATGCCAGTCAAACTGGCTTTTCCCTGTGGAGATGGGGTAGGATGGGACGGGGCTGTGTTGGAGGAAGGAATCATGTTGTCGTTTTCTTCAGACAGCAAAGTGTCATGGGCATCTTGTTGGGAAGGAAGAATTAAACTATTCTTCATGTGTGTCAGAGGAAAAAAAATCCTCCCCTTGCCTATTAACAAAAGAAAATAAACATACAAATCCTTCAAAAGCAACTGCAACAGATGTGTTTGCCTTCAGCTCTGATTGGCCCATAGTGTAACTTATGGTGCTTTCTGATGAACCTTATTTTTTTTCAATCACTGTGCCTCAATTGTGGAATTCTACAGAGGATCTGGATGATGACATTTTTCATTTATAAACCTTCCATGTTGATGCACTGTTTCTTTGCACATAGCGAATGAGGAATGTTTGCACAATGCCTTTAGCTTGGAGCTGTTGATCTCAAAGCACCCTTGGATTTCCTCTGTCCCTGATGAAGGTTGGTTTTCATCCATTTTGTACTATAGTTTAACCCTAGGGCATTTTATGTCATTATCATCCATCATTAGTGCATCTACCACTCCCCCAGCCCCCGGTCCATTATGTCCATAGAACAGCAAGGACAGAGTGAAACAAATGTAGTAATGAGGTGAACGGGTTCTTTTTGATCTGTCAGCACTGGTTTGTGAAAAAGAACCAGTTTTTCCCATGTTTTGTGGCTGGATCAGGAAATAAACTCAGTGATATAATTTTGGATGCTTAGTATCTTTTAATATTTCATTTATCCTTGACAGTGAAATTTACAAACAGAGGGCTAAAGAATATTTCCCTATGAAGCAGAGCATAGTTTAGGAGCTGTTTGTTAGTGTATACTTTTTAAAAACTGATCAATTATTTTATTTTATTATTTACATCCTTGATTTTCCCTGATATAGGAACTTAAGGCAGCTAACAGCAAATTTAAAACAATACAAATTAAAAACAATACAAACACATTAAAAGGTGTCTGTGTGTATATGTATGTGTGTGTGCAAAAATTAAAATTATGAAGTTAACAATATTAAATGTTGAAAGCGTAAAATGTATTTTAAAAACTCTATATACAAACCTTAAAATCTGAATCTCATAGCATTTAAAAGCCCAACCTTCATCAGTATAAAAAACCCTGATGGCACAAAAATGCTTTTAGCCTGTTGCCAAAAGGAGAGCAGAGATGGAGCCATCTTGGCCTCTCTGGGAGCAGCCAAGAAGGTCCTCTCCCTTGATCCCACCAAACTAGCCTGAGAAGGTGGTGGGACAGAGAGAAAGGCCTCTCAGGAGGATTTCTCTGTTTAATGGGCTCATAAAGGGAGATATAGTCCTTGAAATAACATGGACACAAACCATATAGGGCTTTATAGGTCAAAATTAGCACTTCGAATTGTACCTGGAAATAAATCACTAGCCAACAGAGCTGTTGGAACAAAGGAGTAGTCAGCTCCACACCAATTTAGAACAGGAATACCTTTCTTGGAATGATGTGGAAAGGACTGATAGAGATGGGTATCATCAGCATACTGGTGACACTTGAACACAAAACATCAGACAACCTCTCTCAGCTATTCCATGTATATGTTAAATAGCACAGTGTGCAAAATAGAATCCTGAGGGCTTCAGAGGGCAAAGTTCAAGGAGAGAGTGGCTTATAGTCATCTAGTATAGTAAGATCCAGGAAACTTGTTTTCAGATGTCTTACTACTGACTCATTCTGGCATGCTGGGACACTGCCTTGTATAGAGGCATTCATCATTTCTCTTATCCATCAGCCAGTCCTCCTTTGGTCTGTTTAACTGGCCATAAAAAGCAAGGGTCTAGTGCACATGTGGTTGGCTCACACCTCTCCAAGGATCCTGTCCATATCTTTAAGCTGTACAAATTGGCAAGTTTCCATCAACACTAGACACGCAAGGGGCCAAGGTTACATCCACCAGAACCACATCTACTAACTCAGAGAAAATCTGAATGATTTTATCTGCAAATGATGGTGGGCAAATTCTTTGCAGCAAGATGTTAAGTGACTTATATTCTCCTTTGGATGAGAGTATAAGAGATCCCCAACCACTTGAAAACTTGCTGTTTTGTGCACCTGTGATGGTGTTAGCCAGAAAAGACTTTTTCTCCTACTTTTCTTGCCCCACCATAAGCCTTCAGATAGATTTTAGCTTGTTTTTGGTTGGACTTGCTCTGAATTTTCTACTACTGTTGCTCTATACTCTGTCTCATTGCTACCAGCTCCTTAGGGAGCATCTGCACTAAAGAAATAATGCAGCTTGACACCACATTAAGTGTTGTATCTCCATCCTATGAAATCCTGGGATTTGTAATTTTACAGTGTCTTTAGCCTTCTCTGACAAAGATTGCTGGTGCCTCACAAAACTACAAATCCCAATATTCTGTAAGGTTGAGCCATGGCAGTTGAGATGGTTTCAAACTGCATTATTTCTACAATGTAGTGCACCCTTAGAAAACCAGGGGGATAATTTAGTTCCACTCTGTGAGAAGGGACACTTGGGAGTAATTGTGTCTACCCTGATCATTCCCCCATTCCAGAGATCAACCAGGACTTTGACAGGATCCTGGTTGATGTCTGCCAAGGCAGCAGGAAACTCCCCTAGAGCCATCAAGATCTATAAGGCTCCTGGGTGAGATCATCTGAGTCCCAGCAAGTTTAAATCTGACCAACAAGTGATCTGTCAATGACTCTGATGTTAAAATCTGGAGCTGCACAAATCAGTGTATAAACATTAAGCCATGCTTGCAATATTAATAATGACTGTGAGACTTTGTATTGTAAATAGAAATTATTTTGTATTTTTGTACTCCTGTAATTAGAATATACCCTAAAGGCACTTTTAAAACTGTCTAATGCAATATAATTTGCTCCAATGATTAAGTATTGTAAAGGCTATGGTACTGAAGAAAATTAATTTTAAAAATTTATGATGAGATAGAATGAAATCATTTTTCTTCTATAAAAATGAGCTTGTATATGACATCTTTGAATGAAAACAAAAGGGGAAAATCTTTCTACAGAGTAATTGGTGATATTGTGTCATACTTTACTTAATCTTTAGTAAATGGTACTGTAATTTTATTATAACATGCTTCACTGGCCACACAGTCATACGTATATTTAAGTAGGAAGTAAGTCACGCAGAATTCAATGGGGCTTTTTTCCCAAGTGGAGGATTTCAGCTTGAGTGAATATATGAGTGGGAAAGATTGAATTGTAAATGTTTTTATTTCCTGCTTGTTATTTCCTCCCTAGTTGTTTCATTGTAGAGTTTATATCTGACACTCTTCCAACTCTACAATTCTATGATTCTATGATTTTCAGGTGGGATCACCAGAAGCATCCTGACAGGAAGCTGACTATGTGCCACTGCCCCCTTCAATTCCAAACTGATATTTACATTTCTCACTTTTGGTCAGCACTATCGGCGTATTTCTTGAGTGATTAGATTTCCTCTAAACAGAATGTACAATTCAAACCTTTATGTGGTGTCTGAAGCACTATACACCTAGTAAATGTGTTTCTGTTTATTTTAGAAGGCCAAGTTGGTAATAAGGCCAAAATGTGTTGGGCATCTTAAAAAAATAAACGTTTTCCAACCATCACATAGTGCATGGGTCTTTCTCTCCTCTCATTCTTCCACTAGTATGGATTCAGCCTCAGTGTACAAAAAGGGAGGTAATGTATGCTGACAATTATTACTGATTAAATTTTACTCTGCACATACTCAGACACAATCACATATTACTATTTCACAATCCCAGCACTGGAAAAGGAGAGTTTGGACATACATCTAGCATTCAGCTGTCCCTCTTGCTCAATTCCTTCTTTTCCGAGGCTTTCAGTATTGCCCAGCAGAATAAAATGTTGTTCATTTTTGTTAGTGGTTTGAAATATGTTTCCATTTCCCATTTTTGATCCTCTGCTCCCAAAGCAGATTGGGGGACATCTATGATTTTTGTGCCAGATCTGTTAGGATGAAAACAAATCCATGTAAAAGATGAGTCCTCCTTCTCTAAATAGCTTATGACCTCTGAATCATATCACTCTGTGTAACAGAACACATCAATGTTCTGTGAATGATATTATTTATTTAACTTCATAACACCTTTTAAAAACATTTTCTCACACTTCTTTGGGCTAAATCCAACATTACACCAGTGGTTGTAATGGAAATCTTCTCTCCTTTTATCCCTCATAGAACACTTCATGTTGCCTGGATTCAACTCTGAGCCTGGAAGCTTAGATTTCATGAGTGATTAGGAGTGCATTTGCACAGTTAAAGCTTGTGTGCCAGCTGCACCCATTCCTTAAGACATCAGATCTGGCCACTGACTCATACCTTAGTTACATCTAAGCTGAATGACTATAACACACTTCACATGAGGCTGCCTTTTTGCTCAGAAACTTCAACTGGTCCAAAAAGCTGCAGCTAGTTTTCTAACTGGGAAACCACGCAACTCCCATCTTGAAACAGCTTCAGTGCCTGCTAGTTCATTTCCAAGTACAGTTCAAAGTGCTAATTTTGACCTATTAAGCCCTACAAGACTCGGGTCCAGGTTATTTGAAGGACTATATTCTCCCTTACAAACCAGTCTGTGCTTTGAGATCTGATATGCTTTTTATTTGTTTTAAGCCACCTTGAGTATCGAGATAATGAAAAGGTGAGACAGAAATAATAATGAAAACAATTTTTGTTGTTTTTGTTGTTCACTCCAAACACAGCTCTGGAAGATGTCTCAGGCCACCAGAATTATTTTTGATAGTGTATACAAGGCTACAGTGGAAGGTGGGACTACTACTTCTTGGTTGTACTAAATTCTTGTATCCTACCAAAGAAAGTTTTACTATTTGATCTTACATCTTGATATCATTGTTGCAGAATTTTAAAAAGTGGAGGTTTCTAAGACTTGTACATGTATAAAATATGGAGGTAGCATTCCCTTTTGATTTGTTTTCTTTCTTTTTACCCCCTACAAGCTGCCATTAAATTGCATAAGGAATTGCTCTTGGCAGCAATTCCCTCCTTGCTTGTTTCTGGTTGTCTCCAGTTAACGCCCCATGTCTTTGCTTCTTCATGGAACAGCTGTACTAATATTCTTGTGATGTCCTTTGTTTATGTTTTTGTCCCACAGTGGCCCTTATCCTGTATGTGAAAGAGAATGTTGCTTTCTCTCCTCCTCCTCTTCTTTTTTTTAAATAAACTAATCTCACCTTAAATATATCCACCCTATTATATAAAGGAAGGAGAAAAGAAGAGTATGAGAAGGTGGAGTGGGTGCAGGGCTTGAGAAACTGGTGTGACAGGTTGGTCCTGCAGTTCCAGTCCTTGAGCATCATTCACTCACCTTGTCCTTTTACCATCAGGATTCCTCCCTGGATCTGGTACTAAGTCCTCAAGGTAATTCCTACTGTGGACAAGTAGCTGTGTTGTTTAGTGGATTCCTTGGAGTAAGCACGTCCAATCTCCTCATCAGTTCTTAAATGGAATAATCAGACTGAGTTATAGACCATTAAAAAGTAAAGATTTATTATATAACAAGTTAAACAAGAAATCCTTGAATTCTTTTCTCATATACAACTACCCAATTCCTGTTCAGATCTGCTTCCTCCCTGTCTCTGACTGCCCCCCAAAATATTTCATTTTTTCCCTGTGGTTGCATCCACACTGCAGAAATAGTCCAGTTTGATACCACTTTAACTGCCACAACAGCTGTGAAAGTGGTATCAAACTATATTATTTTTTGCAGTGCAGATGCGGCCTATCTCATTTTTTTTGCCACATAAATGTCTAGACTGTATCCTTTCTCTGCCATAGGCCTCCGTCATGGCCTTCCTTGAGCTGTGATTGACTGCCTCCAACCAGACTTTTCCAGCTTCATTCTTCACAACTGTTCTTTTTTAAAAATTGCATTAGGCATTTCCTTCTCTCCAAAATCTAAAAAGAGATACCGGGAGAAATAAAATAGTAGATGAGATATTTCTGACAATGCTTCTAATGTACTGGTAGAACATAATTTTTTTATAAACATTTTTATAACATAAAAAAATTCACATAATCGTTTAAAACTCTTCTAATATAAATTTATCAAATCAGTTATTTTTAGCTTTAACAAGTAATATGCCGTTTCCCATCAACACTCCCATTTCTCCCTCCTTCACTCCGGATAATCTACGTTCCCTCTCAAAAAAGAAAAGGGTCTGTTTAACATTCTCCATCATTCTTCAATAATTTCTTCATGTAGATGAGAAGAAAAGAGATTTAAAACCTCATAATTTTGACTGTACCAAGAATCACTTTCTATACATAGCATTTGAATGGTTTTCAGTTAATTAATTGCAAAACAACAATGACAACAATGACAGTCCTGAAGCCAAAAACTAGAGATAATGTGCTACGTACGTATAGAAAATACACAGCTATTAACACCAAGGCCAAGGGAAAATCACAGTGAAGAGAAATGTTACAGACAGGCCTTTCTATTCCTAGCTGGATGGCATGAATCCAAATATATGTGCCAAATAGGTTCATCCTTGTAATCTATTGTGATTAAATGAAGGGAATCTTTCATCAGTAATTTGAATAAAGGCTTTATATTTGGCTAGAGGGGATTTTTCAGCAAATGAATGAGTTGTTGAGACTGAAAGGTAGGCAAGCAGACAGATAGATTTATAGAAAACATTTTAAAGAATCAAAATTCATATTAGGAAGGTGGTGGAGGGGAAAAAAGCTGGCTGATGTTGGAAGTTATGGAGTTTGCCTTTAGTTATGGTCTTAAAATGGATTGTAGGAGGCTTCAGAGTAACTTGTATGCTTGTGCCTGAGGGCTGAAGGGTATTTGCATAAAGCTTTGAACAAGTGACACCACATATTTCTTGAGGTATTCTCTTTTTGTAAAAGTACCATGGTTTATTTTCTAATTAGAACCAACCAAAATTATCATGAAAGATTTACAAAGGGAAATATTTCTAAAAGGGAATACAGTAATCCTAGACTTCCAGCATTACAAACTGAACCTTCTAAAAAGAGGATGCACTTCTCCCAGGATGAACCTACAGTATAGAATCAATGCAATTTGATACCTTGGCTCCATCCTACAGAATCCTGGGGTTTATTGTTTTGTGAATTCTGGGCATTATTTAGCAGAAGTTAAAGGCCTTGTAAAACTACAATTTGGAGGATTCCCAAGGATGGAGCTACAGCACATAAAGTGGAGTCAAACTGCATTATTTCTACAGTGTAATAATAATAATAATAAAATTTTATTTGTACCCCGCCCTTCCAAATAGATCAGGGCGGCTTACAGAATGCACCAAAGTGCAACAATATACAAATTAAAAACAGATTAAAACAACAACAGTCCATAAAAACAATAAAAGACCCCATTAGCCCAACCTCACGGCCACGAGAGAGGAGGGAGGCCCACAGGATGTTTAGTCGGGGAATGCCTGATTAAATAGGAAGGTTTTAAGTCCCTTCCTAAATTGGGCCAGGGTGGTAGATGAGCGGAGCTCTATGGGCAGCGTGTTCCAAAGGGCTGGGGCAGCTGTGGAAAAGGATCTTCTGGCCGTAACGGCCAACCTTGCCCCAGGCACCTTCAGGAGTTGCTGCCCAGATGTTCTGAGGGTGCGAGGCGGAATGTACGGGGAGAGACGGTCCTTCAGGAATCCTGGGCCCAAGCCATTTAGGGCTTTATAGGTAATAACCAACGCCTTATATTGAGCTCGGAAGCGAATAGGCAGCCAATGAAGATCTTTAAGCACAGGTGTTATATGGCTGGTCCTGGGAGCACCAGTGACCAGCCGTGCTGCCATGTTCTGCACTACTTGGAGCTTCCGAGTTTGGTATAAGGGTTGCCCCATGTAGAGTACGTTGCAGAAATCCAGTCTCGAAGTTACCAGAGCATGTACAACAGTTTCAAGGTCCCTCTGGGCCAGGTATGGGCGCAGCTGGCGAATCAGCCGAAGCTGATAACAGGTACTCTTGACCGTCGCATTCACCTGAGCAGTCAGGTGAAGGGACGAGTCAAGAAGCACCCCCAGACTGCGCACGGAGTCCTTCACGGGGAGCGTGACCCCATTCAGGACAGGTGGAACCACCGCCATTCCTGGACCAGGGGGACCTATCACTAGTACCTCCGTTTTCTCTGGATTAAGTTTGAGTCGGTTTTCCCTCATCCAGCCCATTACTGACTCCAGACAGGCCACGAGAGGAGAGACGCCATCCCCAGTCACTGCATCAGTCGGAGACATAGAGAAAATAATTTGGGTGTCATCAGCGTACTGATAACCCCGCGCCCCATGTCTCCGGATGATCTCTCCCAGCGGTTTCATGTAAATGTTAAATAGCATGGGGGACAGAATGGCTCCTTGAGGGACCCCAGTTTTAAGGGCCCGCTCGCTGGAGTACACGTCCCCCAGCTGCACCATCTGGGACCTCCCAGAGAGGTAGGAACGGAACCACTGGAGCACAGTGCCCCCAATTCCCACCTCAGCCAGGCGCCCCAGAAGGATACCATGGTCTATGGTATCGAAAGCCGCTGAGATGTCCAAGAGCACCAACAGGGACACGCTTCCCCTGTCGATGCCCAGACGGAGATCATCGACCAAGGCGACCATGGCCGTCTCAACCCCGTGACCCGCCCGGAAGCCAGTTTGAAATGGGTCCAGATAATGTAGATGCACACCCAGGTGAGAATTTTACCATACAATCATATTGCCTTATAAACTAACTTTTATGAATTTTATCATCTTTAGTTTGCATTATTGTGGGTTTTTTTGGCACCACTTCTGCCTTTTTTCTCACCAGAAAAACCATTGAGGAAAAAAATGATCAAGTATAGAAGTGGTCACACTACTCCATCTGAAAGTATCCATGGGATATCCATTGAAAATTCTGACAGCAATGTGAACAAGATATTATAAGCTGTGTAATTAAAACAATGGATTTTACAATTTAAACACATAGATGGTGCTATACTATGTTATAACAGCTTAATTACTGATCTGTACAATATTGAGTGCCTGCAGGAAGAATGTTGAATTGAAGTGTGCATTGTAGGAATATTTGACTTCGGTAACTTGAAATTTTAGAGTACATTTCTACACATACTTTCTCAAAGGTAAGCCCCACTCAGTGACATGGGCCTTAGTCCTTTGTAGGTGCAAAGATGGTAGGTACAACTCACAGGGAATTTCCTCACAGGGAGTAATGTTAGAATCAGTAGACTTTATAAGGGTGAACTTTCTGTATGGAAAGCAGTGCACCTAATACAAAGAACAGTATATTTAGGTTTAACGGCAAAGTGATTCTTGGAAACTTAGTTCAGAATGATACTGCCATGTCATTCAGCTAATAATATGAAGATTTTCCCCCTCATTGTTTTGCCTTCTTTTTGTCAAATTAACATCAAATGACACAAATGTGGATCTTCCTCTGTTTTCAACCACCTTCCAAATAAAAAAGTTTTATAGGACAATTCAGTGCACATTTGCTTGGAAGTTATTTTGACTGAGCTCAGTGGGTCTTACTCCCAAGTAACTATGTACAGGATTGTAGCCTGAAAGAGGAATCAGTAGCCTACCTGCCAAGAATAGGTACTGTGGGTTTTACTACAAGTCAAAAGCCATACAAAGCATATCACTCTGAGAGTCCTGACCTGACTGAGTGCCTCCATTTCCCACCTTTTCTGGGTGTTGCTTTGGTGACAATGGAGTGTGAATTATTTCAACTCCATTTCTATACATTCCTGATGAGAATATGAGTTATGTAACCTAAGTTTTGAGATTTATAAGAATCAATAATTCATTGGGAAGCCACTAAATAAGAAGCAGCAGTGCACTTCATTCCAAAATCCAACATCTTCAAAACAGGGAAGCGGAAATTTCAAATTCACATATCTGGTTGGTGCCTCTTATAGAGAGTTGAGTTGTTGATGAGAGGCTAAATCCTAAATGCTAAATCCTAAAGAACAGAAACTTTAAAGAGACATTGCATGTAGTAATATTCTTTACTAAGGCCCCATACAGACAGGCCAAAATAAATCTGCTTCAGGTCACTTTGGAGGTATGCTGTTTCAATTATGCATGCATCCTAAGAGTCTGGAAACTGCGCCAAAGCTGTGCTCCAGTCCTTAGGACTGGATCGTGGCTTTGGCACAGCTTCCAGACTCTTAGAACTTATGCATCATTTAAACAGCATACCTCCAAAGTGACCCGAAGTAGCTTTATTTTGGCCTGTCTGTATGGGGCCTAGGAAAAGCATTTTTAATTTCCTAAAGTTTATTTTGATGGTGTCCTTACTCCCAAAACAAGAGTAATTATATTAACAATTATAAATTAATTTATGTTTCCACCTTCCTTTGTTCATAACAGCTTTGTAATTTTGCATTAAAGGGTGCAACACCTGTCTCTTTTCTAAGACACATACAGTATATATTCATGTATAAGTCTAGAAATTTTGGTCAAAGAATCAACTCAAAAAAACCTGAATCAGTTTATCCATGGATCAAGTAGTAGTGTAAGTACTGTAGTTTAACTCTTATAAAAAAGGGAAATATCCCTTGGTGAAATTTAAGTGTATAATCTGGTGTGGTAGCACTCTACTCTCGCATCCAATTCAGCCTTTATGGTAAGCACAAACAGTTATATCTGCTGGAATTTTGTAAGTTCTGTGGTATTGGCGCTGTACAGACCACCCAAAAAGGGCAGCCTGCTGGTGCCTGTTTATCTGCTGGAGGGTTCCGTGGTTTGGCAGCTGCAGCTTCCCTCTGGTGGAAAAAGAACCCTCAAAAAGCTGGGGTTGCATAGGGGCGTGGTGTTTATATGACACATGCCCCCAAGCTGGCATCATGCCGCCCGCCTGACCAGATGGCAGACAGCATTACGGCACTTCGGCGGCACAGTGTTTATACGCCACATGCCACAGGAGTGCCTCAAAGCTGCAGCAGTGGCGGAGAGGGTGCCCTTTTGCTAGCTCAAAAAGGAGTGGCATTTTGCTGCCTCTGTTCTTTTATGGAAATGTAAAATGTAATGATTTTGTTTCAAACAGGTAAAACAATTTGAGATGCTGAGAGACAGGTTTTAGACTGGCTGTTGGCATATTCACTGTCTTCAGTACCTGTAGTTAATTTTGTAATGTTTTGCATCAGTGAATTTACATACTGATCTTAGGAACTGCCTTTAGGTACAACACTATGAATGGTGGATTGTGTTGCTGCACTTAGAACCAGACCAAATGAATACTGAACAAGACCAAATCATCCGGTTTCACCTTACTTGCCACTTGAATTTCTGGTTAGAGGGAGAAACAGACATGAGAGTGTACTGATGCAGCATATCCTGGACCACTGTCGGATGTTCAATCAAGACATGTCACCGAATAGTGGCAGGAATGTTGGAAACAGAAGAGGACAAGGGGTAGATAGAATTGTGTATAAAGTGACAATACTTGAAAGCCTTTTGTTTTTTGTGGATTTTTCAGGCTATGTGGCCATGTTCTAAAGCGTTTATTCCTGATGTTTTGCCAGCCTGATGTGGTTGGCATCTTCAGATACATGTTTCAGATACATGGTTTAGATATATGCACATCTTTCTCTGAGGATGCCAGCCACAGATGCTGGTGAAACATCAGGAACAAAATCTTCTAGAACATGGCCACATAGCCTGAAAAATCCACAAAAAACTATGGATGCTGGCCATGAAAGCCTTCGACTTCACCTTAAGCTTTTTGCTTTCTTCCTTCCTTTGTCGGGCAAATGAGTAGGCCTATGGTCTCTCATCACCAGTGACGGCTACTAGCTTTGCCCCTTTTACAGGAGGCAGCTTTAGGGGTTTCTGTAACCAAATCTAAGTGAACTCTTTTGTTTATCTACTATCCTATCCTTCACTTGATTTACTGAGATCATAAAAGCAGTGCCCCCCTCCCCTTTACCTTACTTATAAACATCCAGAGTAAATATTCCAGATTTTACCAGAAGCTCATATTGCGGATCCCTATTGTACTGTGCTAGCACAAATGTCAAATATTCTTACAAGACAGAACTTGTAGCAGTTCCTGGTGGTTGCATGTATAGCAGTACCTGTCTCACATCATGGAGATACCTACTGATACCATTCTGGTTCCTGACCAGTTACTCTTAGGCAGTGGACAGTAATGGCATTGCAAGGTATACAGTGGTACCCCGGGATACGAAATCACCGCGTTACAAAATTTCCGGGATACGAAAAAAATAAATAGGAAAAAACTGTTTTGGGTTACTTTTTTTTTTCGGCTTACGAAAAATTTTTTGGTGCTTTTCGGCGCTTTTTCACACGAAATCGCGGCTTTCAGCGCTAGCGGCTATGGCTTTTTCGGCTAGCGAAATTTTTCGGGTTACGAACGACGCCGCGGAACGAATTACATTCGTAACCCGGGGTACCACTGTAATTCTAAGTGAAGCAAAGAAACAAGACTACTGAGAGCAAGGGTAAATACCTCTAAGAAATCTCATAGAAATTTAGATGTTTTAGCTCTTTGTTGGGATTGTAACATGCACTTATCCATCTTATGTACGGATAAGTAAAGTCACCCATTATGCAAAACCTTTCTCCTTCAGATTTTATCCCAATGCCATTTCCTGTCTTAAGATCACCCTGAGCTTGTTCCTAGGACTAAATTGCTTTTGGGGCCTTTTATTGTCAACCAAAGTGATTCTATGAAGCAGACTCTGTTTCTTTTGAGCTTTCTCATATGACATGAGACATGATGTTGCCTTTGATGTAAAAAAAAATGACAACATTGCCAGTACACTTTCATCTGCCATTCTCTAGACTTTGCATCAGAGCAGTTGACCTTATCCCACTGCTTCTCTCCATTTCACCAGATTTCCATTATGCTCAGTGTACCAACAGTTTCCTTTAAAACCAATAACCTCAACTGCCCCATATTTATCCTTTATAAGAAACACTTGTAAAGAGGATCCCTCCACAAATGTCTTTGGTGTGTGCATTACTGTCTATGTTCCTTTGTTCCATTCAAATGGCTATCATATTCTACTGCCAGCATGGAAAAAGTGTGACCGTGTGCAACTCCTGACCCCTTTGTTGTGACACTTTGTTAGGACCTCCATAGGCCCCCAAGGTCCCTGGATCTGCAACATTTCCAGTATATCCCTCAAACATGTCAAAATACTGCCAGCAACTTGTGTAACTCAAACCCCAAATATTAGGATGAATAGGGTCAATTTTGGCTGTATCTGCATTGCAGAAATAATCCAATTTGATACTACTTCAACTGCCATGGCTCCATGCTATGGAATTCTGAGAACTGTAGTTTGTCGTGGTCCCAGAGGTCTCTCACAAAACTACAGTTCCCAGAATTCCATAGCATTGAATCAGGCAGTTAAAGTGGTGTCAATCTGGATTATTTCTGCAATGCAGATGCAACCTATGTCCAGTGAACAAACTTGCTAGTGAAATCCCTTCTAAAGGGTAGTTTTTCTTTTCCTCAGAGTGATGACATCCTTTGCTGAGAACCTCATGCTCCATGGGAGGAGAGAAGATGTCACTCCAGGTATCGCTTGCCACTGTCACAGTTCTGAAGGTACTGTCTGCCAGTTCCTCTCAGCTTTTCCAGTTCAGTTAGCTTGGATCAAAGGAATGAGAGCCACAAAATCATAGCACTGAACACACTCACAGAAAGTTTGTTCAGGAGGCAGATGATTATACATGTGACACAATTTACTATATAGTTCCTCAGAAAATGTCAGGTGTTATTCCTGTACAAACCAATTTTATTTTGGAGATCAATATGTTATGTTCTTCATCTCAGTGTATTTCCTGGGAGCTCCTGGCCTCACTAAAAATTATTCTCATTCCACAGGTCAGTTTAAATTAACCCAGTGCTTTTCAGAATGAAATATATCAGCTACCTGCCCTATGTGTTTCTACTGTCTCAGAGCCACTAAATTATACCAGTTAAGCATTAACTAGTATAATAATACAGTCAGCCCTCCATCTCCATGGATTCTGCATCCATGGATTCAACCATCCACAGCTTGGAAATGTCTTTTTAAGAAATTCAAAAAGCAAACCTTCATTTTGCCATTTTATATAATGGATGCTATTATATTGTGCCATTGCATATACTGGGACTTGAGCATCCACAGATGTTGGTATCCATGGGAGGGTCTGAACAGCCCATTTCTGACAAAAGGCAGATATTTGGGGAGATGTGGTGTCACCCACTCTTAGATTATCACCCGGTGCAGATGCATCCCCCCCCCCCCGTGTGACACCCTTGGTTCAAGGGTAGCTATGTTGGCCTTGCAGCAAAATACAGCAATAAACCAAAACAGTAATAGTTTTATAGGCCAACCAAAATGGACAAAAACATCATGCCAGCTTTCAAAGCGACCAATGGTATCTGTTTGGAGGAGTTTTGCTGGGCCAAGGGAGAAAACTGTTGGCCTTTTAAGTGATTTTAGGAGATTTGGGGTGGTTGGGGGCCAAATATTGCTCCAGAATCAGGCTAGTTTTTTTTTTAATTGGGGGCTTTGAGGGGCTTCTGTGAGGTCCCACAGGCCATACTCAGGGGTCCTAAAGGACACATGCAGCCTATGGCCGTCACTTTAACCACTCCTGCTCTTAAGGATACAAGTGCATTTTAAGTGAAAAGAATTATAACTGTTAATGGGAAGGGGCCTTAAAGTCACCTGGGGGGAGGCTGCATCTAGCCCATGGGCTAGACTTTCTCTACCCCTGCTTTAGATACATGCCCTTATTTTAGAAGGTTTTGGCTAGTAATGTACCAGGCCATTCCCTTCAGAGTTCTGTAATAGCCTAAATGTCATGGAAGCAATCTTGTCATTTATCATGATAATGCAATATAACAAACCATACCTTATAGGGATTAAGATGGAAAAGGCATTTATATGATTACATCACATCATGATAAATGCTAACAATTTATGTTCATTATGAAAGCAGCATTCCAAGGAAAACATTGCTATAAATTTTGCCATTGCCCCTTCTTGTCAAGAAATTTATATATATTATAAGGTTAGAAATCAGCCAGCAAGCTGAACCACCAGCCTGGTAGAGGAAATGAGAATGTGTGAATAAAAGCCCATATCTTGTTCAGCTGAAAAGCTTCCAATTATAACATAGAGAAAAGGGTAAGAGAAAAATATCAGCACAATTACTGTAAGACAGTTACTTTCCATTTCTTTTTATGACCAACAATATTGTTCCCCAATTATCGTTTAAAGTGCTGTACTGCAAAAGTAAAGACTTCTTTCTGTTGCTCTTCTATATTCATGGCAATGAATAAGTTGTATATCAATTGATGTGAATGGTCAGGTAACAACCACCCTGACAGATTACAGGTTAATCCAGAGATGCATTATTCACAAGTGGAACTAGTAACATATTTTCCAGCAGGAAGTGTTCCTGTTTAACATTCTAGTAAACAGACTTCTTCTTCTGGAATATTCCATTCCATTCTTCTTTCTGCCCAGTTTTCCAGTCACCTTCTCCACTGTTTCCCATTGTCACTGAGCATAATTAGTCATCATTAAGCTGCTGGAGACCTTAAAAAGAAAAGATCTGCAAGTTTTTCTGCACCTCTTGGGCTTCTCCCCATTCGCAAGCCTTGTATAATAAATAATAAAAATAATAAAAGTTTTATTTTTATACCGCCCTTCTTACAATCAGGGCGGTGTACAACATAATAAACAGATACACAAAATACAATAAAATACATTAAAATCTACAATTTAAATACATTCTGGCCAGCTTGCCACTGCTGTCAGAGGGGGGGAGACTAACTAGGACTTATATCGGGGAATGCTGACTTGAACAGGAAGGTTTTTAGTTCTTTCCTGAACTGGGCCAGGGAGGTGGCCGTGTGGAGCTCTATGGGCAGCGTGTTCCAGAGGGTCGGGGCCACGATGGTAAACGTCCTCTTCGATGTAGAGGATAGTCTTGCCCCAGGGACCCTCAGTAGCTGCTGCCCAGATGTTCTGAGTGTGCGGGGCGGATTGTATGGGGAGAGGTGGTCCTCAAGGTATCCTGGGCCCAAGCCATGTAGGGCTTTATAGGTTATAACCAACACCTTGTATTGCTTTCTTCTTGTTCATCGGAGGTGATCTTTTGACTAAATAAGGACTTGTACTTTATGGATTAATTCATTATTAGTATACAGGTATATGGGAAATTGTGTTAAGAGGAATGGCAGCTTAGATCTAGAATCCACATCTTTCACACACAGGGCCCCAGACCAATTTGCTGAGTTTTCCAGACACAAGATCTGGGATTTTCGAAAGCCCATCAGAATAGAGAAAATTATATTCTGCCCATCAAAGCTCGATGGGAAATCTGGAGGGGAAAAAATTCCTTATGTTTCTATGATCCCAGTTGATTTATGAATGATTTCAATGTCACTGGGATGAATATGGATCCCTGGAGCACCCCACTGCTTACTATTTCAGTTGTGAGAACTATCCTTTAATTTGTTGTTGTAGTGTTGCACACTCTCCAATAGTTCACAAATGAAAACTGAAACATGCAGCCATACAAGATGAGAGTATGATCAAGATGACAAAAGTTCTTAATGATGAAGAAGACACAAGTTGGAGAGGCTGCAGCAGCTTGCTTTTGCCTGAGCCTACCATAAATGGCATTATTCTGCCTCTTTCTCTCCTCTAAGTAACTTCAATGAAAACTACTTTTTTCACTCTGAACTCAGTTTCGAGCAATTTAAGTAAGCTGGGAACAAAGGGGGAAACTGGAAGGAGGAGAGAGGAACTGGAACAATTTAAAAGTAACTGAAAAGGAAAGAATTAATTAGGATTGTGTCTTCAAAAATGAGGCAGTTGAAGGATTTCTATGTGCTGGCAATGCATGTAAAAATTTGCCCTTAGGGAAGAATTTGCCCTTGTAGGAATGAGGTGTTATACTGTTTATATGATACATTAAAGGGGAAGAGAAAACTTTGTCATTTGTCTTATGTTATTCTGTGCTCGTTCTTTCACTGTGGCATGACTTCACCTTCTATGTCTTTCTTTGCTGGTATACAGGACAGGAATGCATATGAAGTATGAAGTGAAGTGCATATTTGACATAGCCGATAAAAGAACAAGTAGCCATGTCTAGTTGAAGGCAATTCTATTTGGTTCTCCTTGGAAATCTTCCTGATAAATTCTTCTTCTTGTACCAGAGGTTCTCATAAGAACTTGGCTGACCCATAGCAATTTTCGGCCTGAGGCAGAACATCAAATGGC
This sequence comes from Sceloporus undulatus, assembly GCF_019175285.1. Classification (NCBI taxonomy): domain Eukaryota; kingdom Metazoa; phylum Chordata; class Lepidosauria; order Squamata; family Phrynosomatidae; genus Sceloporus; species Sceloporus undulatus. The sequence continues at coordinate 2,574,203 of NW_024802937.1, forward strand.
ATTCTACCCCGCCCCCCCATAATCCCTGTCAAGGGTCATTGCACTAAAGTCAGCCAAAGTATTTTGTCACATAAGGAGGAAAGCATCTCACAAGCACCTTTCCCCATACTTGGCTTAAAAGTACAGTGCTAATAAACTGAGGTCTAAATCCAATGTGATGTTCACAGCTGTATTGGATTTTTGTTCCTTCCCCTCTGCAGTCTTCTCCAGTGTCAAAAACATGTTACAAAGACATTTCAAGCTATGTGGAGTAGATTTTTGGGATGCTTGGGGTAGCTGCTAAAGGGAGGCAAGATTATAGGTTTTATCACATGAGGCCAGTAAATCAGAATTATAATAGGACAATACTGTATCATCTTTGGTTTCTACTTATCACACGACATCCTGCCTCTCTTGTTGCTACTTAGCATTTCATTAGTTGTTGGGGTGTGCATTTTCACTGATGTGAAAACCCATCAATATCTCCCAGTATTGCTGGAATAGGTAGTGTGAGAGGTCCCTTCCACTGCAGTTCTGCTATTCTGGCAGTCATGTTGAATATATGGCTGTGATTCTCTTTCTCCCACCCCTTCTCTTCTTGCTTTTCCCCCAAAGCAAAAATAAAATAATAAAATAAAAACATATTTTGTTACCTTTCCTGACATCCAAATCTGCTTCTTGAGGCAGCTGCATTATTCTATATGCTATATACTATCCTATATGTTATATACTTTTATAAAGAATTATGTATATATTTCCTTTTAAGACATATCTGTTTCATTTGAAATATTTTTTCCAGTTCTTACAATATATTTTTCAGACATGGACTATTATCAACCTTCTATGCAACAAGGAGTTTGTAGGTACAGAAATGGTGTCAGCCAATGAGGTGAGCCAGAAAAATAAATTTCCATAGTTATTCAGAATATTCAGTTGTAAAAGTCATATGATTGTTCTGAAATGTAAAAGTATCAGATTAATCTATGGAATTGTTTCTATGAATAACTACAAAAATGTCAAGAAGTTACTTAGGAAGTATGATCCCACAAGCACCACTTTCTTAGAGTAAAAATTTAATCACAGTAAATTAAATAATTAACAATATATTCCAAAAACCAGCTGCCTGAGGCAGTTTACTTACTAGTGGTAAAGCTGGCCCTGCAAAACCACTGATTTATGATTTTATGGGTGTTGGGGCATGGGAGGGAATAATAGTTAAACAATACATTACTCAGTGTAACTGGAATGTGTTTCAATGCTCAGTTTATATACCATTTACAATCTCATTTTAAATAGCAGGCAGCATTATATTGCTGATGGAAAGCTTGTGGAAGATCTGCACATAGGTGAATTGTCTCAGTTTGGGACTATACACTCTTAGTCATCATGTCAGTTTTCCTTAACTAATGGCAATGTTTGTAGCAAGTATGTGTATGCTGAATGAGACATCATGCAACACTGCAACAATATTACTAGCTCTGACTTTGAATTGGTTTAACAGTCATTGTTGACACATTGGCTCTGACCTTTATTGTGGTTTTATGTATCACAGAGGACTGAGAAAGAACTGAATTGTTTAACGTACATCAGGGGGAGGAATCTGAAAAACTGCTGGCCTTCAACTGAGTTGCAAAATGGCTTCCTGCCAGGTTCAAGCTAGGGGCAAATTGAAATAAATTATTTCACTACCAAAATGAACGATTGTGGTATCATACTATGAAATAGTTGAATTAGGGAACCTCTACTTTTGGAAAAAAAATACTATGTAGTGTAAATTCACTCCTTTGCAATTCTAGTTATTTGGTATTTTTTTTAAAAAATAAAGCTTTTAATAACATGCCACAGTTTCTACAAGTAAACAACAAGAATAACAAGAGATACTGAATTAGCTTCAGGCAAAGTCAAATGGGGCTTGTAGCTCTGATAGTTGAATCCAGAGAATAAGGATAATTATCATTTTATTACATATGAACTGCATATGAACAGATTCATACTCTAGTCCTGTGGCTCCATGACCAAATGGAAGAAAATAATAGCATTTGGTCCTAACCATTCCACCAATGATGTAAGTGGCAAAAAATAGCTTTTATTCTTGTTTCAGACAATGAAAAACAAACAACAATGCTCTGCAGTATATCACCCCCATTACTTATTTATTCACATTTGTAGCCCATCTTTATTAAACACTGTGTCGTGTTCTTATGCTGGGAGATTAATTTTATCCTCAGAATCAGAAATACTAAAATAATGTCTTTGTGTCTGTAGAGTGACCTGGTGTTACTCTCCCCTCCATCAAACTTCTCTCATACCACACCATATAGAATCCCAAGAAATGTTTTTAGTAATAACGTTACTCATAAATCATAATTCCCATTTATCAGTAAATGTAATGGCTATAGTTGTGACATCAGGACATTGTGCTAAATACTTCAAAATTTTAATGAATGTTTTTGTTTGTTGTCCAGATTGAAGTGCCCAGTTTTAAGATGGAAATCCTAGCAAGAATTTCACTAGAAGCAGCCATAACTCGTTAGAAAATTCTGGTAGATATATCAAAATTTGGCAGTGTATTTCTGGTTGTTGTATAAATTGCAGTGCCCAGTCTTGACCAGACTGAGGTCTTGAGTGCAGCCCAAGGACTTACACAGTGAATACACTAGACTATCACATGAAGCTTGAAAAGTGTAATTCAAGCAGGATAGTAGTGTCTGTGGCTTTACTTTATCACATGATGCTGTGTCTGTCCAGTAGCTGTTCTGTAGCCTTTCCATTGCTGGATTACTCCTTCTCACCAATGGGTGAAACCCATCAATATCTCCCCATTGCTCTGGTTTTGCACTGTTTATTCACATGTGATAAGTTACTCCCAAAGCAGTTCTGCTATGCAGGCAATCACAGAATGTGAGTGGACATGATCCTGCTCCTCTCCTCTTCTTCCCCGTCTCCCTAGCTATTTCCAAGCAGGCTGTTTTTCCTCCCTCCAATTTCTTTTTTCATTTCTTTTTATTCAGTGGATTGCCATGATTGTGCAGTTGCATTAAAATAAATAAATAGATAGATTGAAATTGATTGAAATTTTATTTATGTACCGCCGTTCCTATTGATCACGGCGGTTTACAAAACAAAAGGGACAAAATACAATACAGTACAGATTACAGATTCTCCCCCTGGAGAAACGCCGCTCCGGCGGCAAGGAAGAGTCTCTCTGGGCCGCTCCTGCCCAGGTGGAAAGCGGGCGGGCGGGCGGGCAGTTAGGGAGGGAGGAGCCTCCTTCTTCAGGCTAGCCCCTGATGGTACTGGGCCAGCCTTCTCTCTCCCTCAGAGGCCGAACGATGACAGTTAGGGAGGGAGGAGCCTCTGTCTTCAGGCCAGCCCCTGATGGTACTGGGCCAGATGATTGATAGATAGATAGATAGATAGATAGATAGATAGATAGATAGATAGATAGATAGATAGATAGATAGATAGACAGACAGATAGACAGACGGGCGGGCGGGCGGGCGGGCAGGCAGGCAGGCAGGCAGGCAGGCAGTGGTGTCACTAGGGATGGCATCACTGGTATCACTCTCCCCCATCAAACTTCTCTCATACAACACCATATAGAATCCTAAGTAATGTTTTTAATACTAATGTTACTCACAAATCATAATTCCCATTTATCAGTGAATGCAGTGGCTATAGTTGTGACATAAACAAATAGCAACATTAAAATTACACCTTTAAATTACAATATAATATGCACAGCCTAAGTTTATTTACACATATATACTTTCATGTGTTCAAAGTGAAAATCTGGTAAAATATGAAGTTTTTAAAGTAAATTTAAATAGAATAAAACATTAAAAAACATTAAAAATTAAATATAAAAAATGTGGCCTTTCTCCACTGAGCCTTGTCTCACTCACACCATCTATTCCACTAACTCAGGAATTTCAAAGGGATACAAATACCACACCCTGTTTCTGCCAAAAGGTGGATGCTTGGGGAGAAGTGGTGTCACCCCCTCCTTAGGGTGTCACTTGGTGTGGTCTGCACGTCTAGTGATGCCCCTGCAGAGAGGCAGGGCTATGGAGACCAGCATGAGGAAGACAGAAGCTGGGACAGAAGCAGCACCATCTCAATAATGATGTCCCCAACCAGGTACATTTGAATTTCCTAGACTAACACAGTTGTAATGCTTTACGGACCTGGTGTGATAAACTGCATTTCATCTGATGTACTTCCACAATTATATAGTTCCTTGAGCAACATAGGCTTGGTACATACCTCTCTGACAGTCCGGGCTGCAGGCATCCAGTTTTCCTCCGGAGGGACGCCACAGCAGCCAAATCGCGCAGCGTCCCTCCAGATCAAAAAGAAACCCTAATGAGGAGCATCCTGGGCTGATGAGAATTTTCACAGTTGTGACTTATTCTCTGCAAAGAGAGCATTGTGACCATTATCGGCAATCTTTTTTATTTATTTATTTCAAGCAGCCTGTTTTCTAATATCAGCCTTCCAGGGGGAGAAGATCCTCTCTTGCAGGCCCATCAAATAGAAAAGCTCTCTCCTCTGTGTCTGTCAAGTAGGTCTCCACAGGCAAGAGCTTCTCTTGAAGAGCTTAACACCCAGACAGGCAGTCCTTTAGACAGCCACAGTCTAAGCCATTTGGGGTTTAAAAGGTTAAAAACAACCCCTTAGATTGGCTCCTAAAGCAGCTAGCAACCAGTGAAGGTTTTAAGTATCAGAATAACATGATTCTGGTGCCATGCACCACTCAGCAACTTTGTACCAGCTAAAGTTCCTAGACGCTTTCAGTTTAGCCCCACATGAAGCACATTACAATGTAATGAAACTTGGGCATGGATGACTGTGCTAACAGCTCAGGAAAGGTCATAACTGGAGTACTAAACTGAGTTGTGCAAAAACATCCCTCAGTACTCCCGCCACCTGGGAGTCTATGAACAACACAGAATCAAGGAGTACTCCTAGTCCCAGGCTTTAAATCTGTACTGGGGAGTGGGTGGGTGCACTCCTTTGCAGAACAGAATGAATCCCAATCTGCAAGCAGCAACAACTCATTTTTGTTTATTTCTCTAGAATAAATTTCAGCTTTAGCTCACCAATGTTTAAAGTTATTATCTGCTTCTTTGGTATTACGTAGCAAGAAGCAATAGAACTGAGCATCCTCAGTATCCTATTTTGTGGGGAAGAAGTCTCACAACACAGAAAACTGCAGTTTTGTGAAGGTTAGTAGGCAATGAGCAGCCATGGGAACAGCGCATTTTGTACACAACGATTATACTGGAATGATACTGCAACTCATTTGGACTCACCTTCGTCTCTCGTTCAAGCACCTTTTATGCAGCCACACTCCCTCTCACTCGAGTTGTAGCAGTGCCTGCCATAAGCATAACTGGCATCACCATACCTTGAAAGGTAATGCTTCTATACAAATGGCATTGTTGACGAAGATGGTTTCCAGAATGTAGGTCCCTACTGTGTGTATGTGTGTGGCTGGGAGAGGACATGTAGTAAGAGACAGGATAAACACTAACTCACAGCAAGATAAGGATCAGTATAAATATCTCATCTCCCTACCAGTAGTACTAAGTTAAATTGTTAAATCATTATGGTAAGTGCACCTGTATCTGTTTAAAAGACAAGTAGGACTGATCTGTATTGATCTACAACAAGACAGCATTTCAGCCATAGTAAATGAATACAAGTAGCTAAAGCCAGAGATCGGATTTGGTTGTCCAAACTGCCACGGAACAATCTGAAGACAAATAATGTAGAAACCTTTCTGGAAATAAAACGTCTTGGTCCAATTAGTGCCCAGACACCCAATGAAAGTTATTTTGTGTTTCTTGGAAGGAAAAAAAAAGCATATAAACAAATAAAACAATTGACACAATTTCTTCAACAGATGCTAGTATTTGTGGGGGAAGGAGGCAACAGGATGAGCAATTGTAGGAGTTGAATTTCCTGGAGTCCTTTTTGAAAACAATAACAAACCCACCCCCACCCCCCACCTTCCTTTCTTTTTAAAGTTAGAGGCAAATTTCTGTGGCTTGGTTGACTAAGGCTTTATATCTAAAAGGAAAAAAGAAGGTGAAATAAAACTGGAAGCACCTAACATATTCTTTTAAAGAGAAAGAGAAAAGATTTTTTAAAAAAATAACAAAATGTAGCTCTTGACTCTTCAGATTGTCTATGAATTTTTTTTTTTTGCATCTTGTTCTGATCCATTGCAACTGTTAATTAAGGGCTTTTCAGTTTGATTAACTCCCTCAAAATCCAGAGGTCTTCTCATTAGCCATCTGTGATAACTGAGAAGGCCGCCTTATTATAGCTTGAGAGCAAAAAATGAAATAAAATAAATGTTATTCTTCATACAAGCCAACATCGTAAATGTGCTAGCAAATGTGATGGCCTCACAGTAGGACATTGAAAACATTACTACCCACAGACATTGCAGGCCTTTCTGCATGTTCAGAAAGTATAGAATGGGGGCGGGGGGGGGGGGGGTTACGTTGCAAAGCAAAAAATAAAAAAGACAAAAAAATTCGTCTATGATGGCTCAACAAAAAAAAACCCCCCCCCCCAGCTATTTAGAGCTGGTGTAGACACAAAAATGGATTTCTGCCTCACCATTTTCAGTGACTGAAGGAAAAATATAGCAGTGAAGTGATATGAGAGGCACTAATCCACAGGGAAGAATGAAAAGAGGGGGGAATCACAAAGATGAGGGAGAGACCACAAAATTGCAAAAGCAATAAAGATGAAAACATTGTAAGGAAATGGGGGTGGAGTGCAACCACCAATAGTTAAAAACAAACAAACAAACAAAGATAGGGTGTTGAAGTTTGTTGAATAGCAATTATTTAGTGTTCAAAATAAAATTGTAGTGATTTAAATAAATAGATATGAAAGGTCTGAATACAAATACAAAGGCAGAACCTTGGTTAGGGGGAGTTCTTGGAAGCACTGCCTGTGTTGAAAAGAAGAAACAGCTAGACATTTAGCTCCATTAAATAAAGATAACTTAAGAATAAAAAAGGATGTTCTTCATACAGCCTCAATGCATGCAAACCAAGTACCATTACAAAATCATATCTGATTTAACATCTGCTATTAGACACTAACAATAAGCCAATAAAGATTGCCATCAAGCTGTTAGGAAAAAAAAAATCTACAGTTTCTTCTCATCCTTCTGTATAAACTTAGTTAGCTGGCTGCTGATTCATGGATCATTATATTTAAAGATTAAAACTACTATCTGATGGGAGGCTTAAGAAAAGCCTATTGCAACTCCTCTCCACTTCATCATGGGGCTTTTGGGAAGGGATATATCTTATTCTTTATATGATGGCCTGGTCTTGTTTTGCATGAGAGTGTGGAGGAGATGTGGATAGAATGACACCAGGAAGTTCTCCTCCACTGCGATGCTGAAATTGTTGCCTTTTATATATCACCGAGGAGAGAGTGTCAATGAAACATAACACTTTTGACTGTTGAGTACTGTATGGGCAAATTCTGTGGGAGTGTCTGCTGGTGCTTACTCCTTACTTGTTTCTACACCTGTATTTTTGCTTTCTGTTTTGCTTCTAGCTGTACAGAAATGTCACATTGACACAACTGTGCTGTAGCAGTCCTGCTATAGCAGGATTGTGACCATAGGCTAGGGGACTCCTAGATTGGAGCAGTAGTTCAAGTAGTTCAAGACCACATAAGCAATATTCAGTACAAGTAAGCTTTGCTGTATAAAATGTTTTATTGAGATCATACATGTATGTGAAGTTCCGATTTGGCTGCTGAAGTGACTTACAGGGCCTGAATTCAGCACTGGAGGAAATGGGAAGCCGATTTGAGGGGAAAGTCCATGCAATAAAATCAGCCTAACTTCTGAATTTGGCTCAGATTCGGAAGAGGTAACTTGACCACTGCAGGCAGTGTGATAAAGCCCTTAGTCTGTTTCAGGAAGAAAACAATGCGAGAAGCTAGTGAGCCAAAGCAAAGCAGTCCATTGCCTTTCAGAAGTAACAAACAGACATATTGGTTTTAAATGGAAGGAGGAAAGAAAATGACTTTGGGTGAAAGCAGGCAAGCAAGCTTATTTGTCTGGGAAACTGTAATTCTAAGTTTAAGTTCTCCCATACAGCCTTGGGAGTTCCATCTGACTAAATAGCTATGACACTACAGATACTTTTATTTTTAAGAAAAGCTTTATCTGGTCCTTCCTTTCCTGAATCTTTCAAGGACACTAAAGGAGGCAATCTCCTCTTTGCATGGCTCTTCTCCCAGCAGTGGCACAGGCTTTTATGTATGATATATGTGTGTATGTATGGGTGTATTTGTGTGTGGGAGAGAGACAAAGCAAGCAGACCTTGAAACAGCAATGGTTTCCCCATCCCTACCTTTTTATTGAGAGACTGATTATTTGTGGCCATTTAGCAGTTAACCTGTTATGTATTTGGAGGTCCTTCTTGTTTACTATTTTGGTCCTTTGAGCTTCCCAAAGTTGTAAAGAGCAATGTTGTCAAGTATGGGTGTTAACGCCAACATACCCCATAAGCACACTTGAAATTTTAGAATTTCAGAAAATTTTATGACAGAAAAACAAACAGGTAGCATCATAATTTTTCTGTTTATTACAGCAAGAATGTATACATACAAACTATCCATGGGGAAAGTCATTACATCACAGTGACATCTCATTGTCTAGGCACATTATTGCAGACGTTATGGAGGCTTTACAGTACAGTATCTAAACTCATTGCTCATTGTGTTTTGGACCCAAGTCACTAGAATTAAAGAAACACTAAGGCAGGATACAGAATGGCAAAATGTAGTGTGGTGGCGGCGGCAGTAGGGTTAGGGAGTGAGCACCATTCAGACGCTCCCTAACTCTAGTACGTACTGGCGGCGGTAAAATGGCACCGCCATTATGACGTGATGGACGCTTAGAGTCCTCATGTCCCGGCATCATAAGGATGTCACGAGTGCGCCATTGGCACATTGTGACGTCTTTATGGCACCGCAAGAAGGACCCGCTTTTTGCAGGACCTTTTTTCTGCGCAAGGGAGCCGTGAGGTTTGTCCGCTGTGGCTCCCTCGTGTAGCAAAGCAAGACGCCAGCAGACCGCCCTTTTTGGGCAGTCTGTATAGCGTCTAAGTGTCCTTTTTGGCTTTCTGCCTTCAAGTATGATTAAGTATCATTATGATGTCTATGAACAAAAACAGACAAAAACAAATAAAAAAAAACCTGGGTTTCTTTTATTGTTATTATTGTTCTCTTGTTTACACTTTCATGGGCACCATGCCCAGCAAGTACTGAAGCACAATTTTATGAATACAACTTAACCCTTTTAACCCTAAAAGACACTTTTCTTAAACTACAGTACAATTATTTCTAACTTTGTATTATTAACATCCTACTTCAGGTCCTGAAATAAGCAAAACCAACTACACAATATATAACAATCTGCTCTGGCATTCATGAATTGGCAGCAGTTACTCTCTTATTTTCCCTGTCTGCTAACTCGATTGTCTATGCAAACAGAAATCTGCCTTGGCATTCCTTAATTTGAAAGACCCTTTCCTCTCTGCATCCACCCTACCTGTATTTAATCAAATAACAAAACAAAACAAAAAATTAGTATATCTAAAATGCAGTGGTAGCACCAGAGAAATGCGATGGATGTGGCACTGCATGACACCTTAGAAGAAAGGTGACATTGGGGCTCTTTCACATGAAGGAAGCAAGTGTCATTAAATCATGATTAAATCATGCTAACAGCATGATCGGAGAGAAGATTATCACACCCCCATATGCTTCTCCTATTCATGGCCTATGCGTAAACTGTAATGGACGAGTCATTGGGTAATAATGGGAGTTTCTGTTATTACCCAATGGCATGTCCATTACAGTTTACACACGGGACATGAATGGGAGAAGTGCATGGGGGTGTGGTAATATTTCCCCAGATCGTACTATTAGCACGATTTAATCACAATTTAATGACGTTTGCCTTCTGTGTGAAAAAGGCCCACTGGTTGGGCCCTCCTCCCACTGCGGGGTGAGAAGCAGCAAGTGTGCATGTACTGGCTTCACTATAGCAGTGCCTCCCTCCTGCTAAAACAGGGGTAGGCAACCTGCGGCCCGTGGGCCGGATGCGGCCCGGCAAGGCCTTGGGACCGGCCCCCACCCGGTCCTGCCGCCGATTGCCGCCGAAGCCTTTGGCCTCTCGTGTGAGGGCGTGGGGCCTTTGGCCTATCAAGAGGAGGCGGGCAAGCGGGGGCAAGCGGAGGGCAAGGGGGGCAATTGTCTATAGAAGCCTCAGAAATATGCATTTATATTAACATTTTTTTAAAAAATCAGCAAATTTTTTCGCATGTCCTCCATTTTAAAAAAAAAAATGCCCTCCATTTGAAAATTTTGTCCTACATTTGTCCCGGTTTATTTATTTATTTCATTTTTTAAAAAAATTATTTAATTATTTATTTTTTGACTTCGGCCCCCCAGTTGTCTGAGGGACAGCAACCCGGCCCCCGGCTCAAAAAGGTTGCCTACCCCTGTGCTAAAATAATACCACATTTTAAACTTAAATTCTATTTGAAGTATATTTAAACTTTTGTTGTTTATTGTTGCATGCAAACAAGTCAGCTTTGACTTACTGTGAGCCTATGAATAAGGAACACCCAACAACTCCTGTAATCAACAGACTTTAAGTCTTGCATACTCAGGACTATGGTGTCCTTGAATGAATCAATCCAGTCATACTGTGGTTTTCCTTTTTCCCCACTGCCTTCCACTTTTCCAGTAAGTCATGTTGTCATATGATATTTCCAAAGTATGCCATGATCAGTGTCATTATTTTGGCTTTAGGTGAGATTGTTCAGTTGATTTGCTCCTGTGGATATGTGGCTTCGCTTATGGTGACTGCATGGATTTAACAGGGTTTTTATAGTTTTTATGGTTTTTCCAGTTCTTTCCTCTGTAATATAGCCTACAATATCTGGTATTCATTGGTGGTCCCAGGTACTGGGATCTAGTGCCTTTGGGGTGTTTAGGCAAAGACTAGTTTGTTCTCACTATATCTAAATGGTATTGTTTAGAAGTGTTAGAGAGAAATTTTCTGAAGTGTTATTATTTGTTCAGAAACTGTGAAGGCCCACTCTCACATACTGTCCTTTTTATCCCTCTACTGAGAAACCTTCTACAGTGGTGCCTCGGGTTACGAAATTAATTCGTAACGCGGCCGCTTTCGTAACCCGAAAAGCCTTCGTAAGCCGAATTGCCATAGGCGCTAATGGGGAAAAGCCGCGATTCTGTGCGAAAAAGCCGAAAAAAGCACCAAAAGTTTTTTCGTAACCCGAAAAAACATTCGTAACCCGGAACAATGATTCCCTATGGGATTTTTTCGTATCCCGAAAATTTCATAACCTGGGTATTTCGTATCCCGAGGTACCACTGTACTTATGTCCACTAGAACAAGCTCCAAACCTGCCTTAGGTTGGGGTGAGAGGGCACAGGACAAAGCACAGAGATTTTAAAAATCAAAATGTATTTATTTTAAACTGCCTTGTATCCTATTTGGGGAGAAACGTGGAGTATGAATTCAATAAATAAATAAATAAATAAATAAATAAATATTCAATGTATTTATTATTACTTTCCCCCTGATATATGAAAAAAATAATTCTTATTATTGCTATTTAACTGTCACTTAGAATGGTGTTTAGGCTAAACATTCTAGTTCCTCCAGTACTAACCACCGGTTCCCCTGCCAAACTCCACTTCAGTCAGCTCACAGTCTGGGCACTCTGCCCATGTGGACCATTTCACAGTACACAGTTATAGCACTATGATTCCATTTTAACTGCCATGACAACATCTTATGGAATCTTGGAGTTTGTAGTCTGGTTAGATGCTATTGTTTTCTGGCCAAGAGTTCTAAATACCCCTCCTTAAACAGCAAATCCTGGGCTTCCACAGGATGGTGACATGGCAGTTGGAATCATAGCATTATGATCGTATAGTACAGAAGTGCCTCTAGATGGTAATGAGAAACTTCAAAGTGCCAACCTCTGCACAGAAAGTGTGATTTTCTGTGCATTCACCTCACTCTTAGGCTTTCAGCTACTGTGAGGGCTACTACCAATTGAATCTTCCCTCTGACACATACCATCCTCAGGCGTACCTTCTACAGTAAATTCAGCTCCGTTCCCACTGCTGACTGCACTCTGCCTTCTTTGATCCTTGGTGCAGTTCTTTTCTTCTGTTCCCTTGGTGTTCCTCTTTCTCAGATCGTCACATCTCAAACTCCAGTCAGTTTATTCCCTCTGTGGGTTTGTCACTTTTTTTTCATCCACAAGTGTCCAATGGGATTTAAGAGGCCCAACACGCCAACCCTCCTTCCCTACTTTATATTCCCCACTGCTCAGGTTTCATGGGAAATTGTTTGCTAGCATTCACTTCCTGGAGGTGTCCACCATAGTCATCTTTTGGCACAACAAAATCAGTTCACTTAATGTCCCTCAACACCTTTTATTATGTTTTACCATAGGTAGTTCACATTCCTTTCCCCCCCCCCCCCCCGCATTTGAGTCATGTAGGAGGAACCACACTTAAGGGGAAAGATTTCTACCTTGAGCAGCACAAGAAACTGGGAAGCTCCTAGGGGTGAGGATAACTATCTGTGGGAGTGGACTTTGAGAGATGATAAGGCACTTCATTATCTGACCCATGGGCACTTAGATAACACTTTGAAGTGCACCATTATTTCTATTAAGTGATTCTAGGATCTAGTCTGCACACTTGACAAGTCATTGCATGATCATGACCTTGCTACTCCTGTTGCATGTCTCATGGTTTCATCCTCTTATCTAGTGGAGGCTACATCAGTAGCAGGTTTAGAGCTGGTAGGGGTACAGTGCTGCACTTGTTTCAAGGGTGGCAGTAAGGCTTTCTTTTTGGACTAGCTCCTGCATCCTAGGTGATCGTCTTGGCCAAGCTCTGATTGTTTAACCTTTTCCTCCCTCATGCCAGGTCTGTACCCTGCTTTCTAACATCTCTGTTACAGGGAGAGGAGGTGGTGAGCTACTTGTAACTTTGGCTTGACTGTTGTCTATCTACTCCTCTTAATCCTCTCCTCGAGAAATTTCACTGCTTGGGATGCACTGGAAGTCACTTCTGGGCCTGATGCTCATGCATCTTCATTTCTGTCTCCTCAAATTTCTCCCTGACCCATTCTGCTGTCTCTGAAGCTTTTATTTCTCCTTGCCCTCTTCATCTGAGCAGATGCACCCAAGGCTTTGTTGTATTGCTAGGCAACCAGTTGCCTGGCAGCCCATTGGAAACACTTCTACAGATGAAGGTGCAGCTGTAGTGATCTGTGACACCCTGCTACATTGTCCAGTCAGCGTTGCACAATTTAGATTCTCTCTGTCTTTGTAAAGATTCAAGCAAGAAATGGACTGGTAACCAATCTCTTCCAGTTAAAACCCAGTAGCAAACAAAATAACAATTCGAAGTTGAAGGCTTTCATGGCCAGCATCCATAGTTTTTTGTGGTTTTTTCGGGCTATGTGGCCATGTTCTCGAAGAGTTTATTCCTGACGTTTCTCTGAAGATGCCAGCCACAGATGCTGGCGAAAAGTCAGGAATAAACTCTTCTAGAACATGACCACATAGCCTGAAAAACCCACAAAAAACTATAAAAATAACAATTCATCTATACACAATGTATCTCCAAACCAAGAGCTCTCTTTTTTCCTGTTGCTGTTCAACACAAACATGGCCCCTTTTCCAAAGGTTAATAGAGTATACACACTCTGAATACTGAAAGCTGACACACATCTGGCTTGATTCTCCACACACACCAGAACCTCAGTAAATCATGAGGATTTAATCTGAGCCTGGGAGCAGGGAATATGGAGGCTCTGGCTCACATAGCAATGGCTCACATCTGATTTTGGTTGGATTTGCCCACATTTTATTCTGAGTACTACAATACCAACACTGCAGTGTCAGTAGTATTTTAATAGGTCAATTTATAGCTCATGTTTCTGTTGCAAAACTAAGCTCAAGTAGACTTAGGACTTTATCACACTGCTTCCACTGCCCGACTTACCTCTTCCGAATTTGAGCCAAATTCGGAAGTTAGGCTGATTTTATCACATGGACCTTTCTCTCAAAATAGCTTCCCATTGCCTCCAGTGTTGAATTTGAGCCCTGTAAGTTGCTCCGGTGGCCATTTCTTTCCCAACGGAAAACTTTGGAATTGGAAGAAATGGCTGCTGAAGTGACTTACGGGGCCTGAATTCAACACTGGAGGCAATAGGAAGCTGCTTTGAGAGAAAAAGTCTGTGTTATAAAATCAGCATAACTTCTGAATTTAAGCCAAGCTAAGTTGGGCACCAGAGGTGGTATGATAAAGTCCTTAGTTTCAAGATACTGTAAGATATTAATAAATATCATACCATGGTACAAAAACACTCCTTTACAAATTTCTAGTTTTATATTTCCACCTGTACATTTAACTTTGCTTAAGACCCTACAATTTCATTTCTATTTTTGATCAAGTTGACAGGCTCTGAAGTCATAGGATTCCTCTAATATGAATGTTCTCATGGCACAGAGCTTGTATGACAAATGTCTTCAGAGTTATGTGAAAGTCAACCTCTGTCAGGGTAAGGAAGCAGTCCTCAGAAACACCAGCAGAAATGAAGCATACTCAGCATTGTTTAAAACTTTGGACAGAAGGAAGCACAAGAAAAATTTAATACACTATGAATGGATAATTCACATACAACTATAAAGAAAAAAATCTTTATCTGTCCAAGGATGCTGCCATTGAAAAATAAAATATGGTAGAAATGTTCAAAATAAATAGTTAAAACTGAAGTCCAGGGGTAGTATGTCTTCACAGGATCAATTTGCTTATGTCTTCTCTTCTAGATATGCATTCTTTGAGTTCCTGTTGTACTGTCATCTTGTTCTTTGAAATCCAATCCCTGAGCAAATTCACTGAGAATCTTTTGTAAGATCCAAGAATTATAAATGTGATCCCTGAAGCACATTAGTGTCCAATTCTAGCATTTAGTCATAAAAACTTGGAAAGCTTACCACTCTGACCTTAAGCAAGAAAGGCCAGGTCCCTATTTGCTGCCTAATCTTCTTGAGTGACAGACCTGGGATGTAAGAAGACTTATCATAGCTGAGCCTCTTAACAGCTTTTCAGCCATAAAATAATTCATTTTGCAGTCACACTGAGCTCTATGCCACTATCTGACTTTATAAAAGTCATCGATTTCTTTTGCCTGAAGAACTGAGAGTCTTTATTAAAGACAGGCATATCATTCTCCATCTGCTCAGGCTTGGATATTTTTTTAAAAAAAACTTTGTATATTTCCTGATAGATTTGCACACCTTGCATTGAATCAACACTTGCCTGTCTGCTGCATTAAAACAGATCAGTTGAAAGAATTTCTAAGGAACCTCCATTTCTGTCATTTTGACGAACTCATGCCAAATTATTGAGGTCCCTCTCCCTGCCTTTCACTTAGACATGAATGGAAATTAGAACAGGAACAGGAACAGGAACTTATGGCTCTATACTATTTCCATAGCATTCCTGGAGCACTGCCCCCCTTCAGTTTTATGACAATTACTTTTCAACACAGGATTAGATTTTCCAGACCTTACTGACATGTCTGTTTCCTTGGTTTACCTAGCTCTTATTGCTCTGCCTTTTGAAGAGTAGATTTGTTCTGCCGACATAGCAGGAGATGTCTTGCAGCCTATCTCCTATTGCACACATCTGCTCCCCACCCCATAAAGTTTTTCCTTCTTTAAATGACTGACAAATGCAATAGCTAGAATTAATTATATATGGGGTCAAACATTAATGAAAGCACTACAGACTTTGCATTTGAGAAATAACCTTGAAAACTACCCCGGTGTACTGGGAAGATGTGCACATGAAGTATCATAACTGACAGCCAGCACAGTTTCACTGCACTATGTGTGCAGATAAAGAGCTTTTATTGACTTGCAAGGCTTTTGTGAGAATCAGCCACAGTGTAAAACAGCACTCCCCAAACT
The DNA here is from genome assembly GCF_019175285.1 of Sceloporus undulatus. Classification (NCBI taxonomy): domain Eukaryota; kingdom Metazoa; phylum Chordata; class Lepidosauria; order Squamata; family Phrynosomatidae; genus Sceloporus; species Sceloporus undulatus. The sequence goes on from NW_024802937.1 coordinate 2,590,270, forward strand.
TTTTTAGGCTACCAACCTCCTTTCTCTTGAGTGACAACCCTAATGCCCCCCCCCAAAGAACACATATTCCTTAATATTAGGTCTACTGTTCTACTGTACATTCAAAACAATCAATCTGTCACTGCTCCCTTTGCCACCTGGTGACTCTGGGAACAGCTGCCAAATAGCCGACTGAGCAATGGCTGAGATGCATCTCACCCATGCTGGCCTGACATCTGCCACTCCAAGGCAAAGGACTTTTTCCAAGAACTGACCCAAATGCTCCTCTCTCTTCTTCCCCAGAGAGGTGCCTTCCCCACACAGCTTCAAGTGTTCAGCCTCCCCCTCCATTTTTTTTTAAATAATATGTGTTTCTTCTGTTACCTCTTCTTTTGGCCTGTCCAGTGAACAAAAGCCGAAACAGCAGTGCAACTCCAACCTGCCAGCCAAGTCCTGGCAAAGCTTGCAAAGCTTAAGCAGGGTCCCAAATTTGAAAGCACTTTTTTGCCACCACTTTGCCACCACTACCACATGCTCCAACGCCTCACTCCAGTCAGTCAGCCTGCCCCAAAATGGTGCTGCTTCAAGACTCATGAGAATTTCCCAACTACCACTCCTAGCAAAAGACACAGCTAAGGGAGTGAACCATCTGAGGAGTCCAAGGGTGGGAGAAAGCACCACATAAAGTGATCACCACAGCTGTGCAATGATTTTAAAGGGCCCTGGAAAGACATTTCATGCAACCCCCATCCCCACCATGGCCCTAAAGACTGCTGGTTCCCCTTGTCTTTCTTATGCAACAATACTTTGACTGATAGCCCCCCCGATTCCCCCCTTTTCCTGTCATTGCCCCTTGCTGCCCCCTATCCCTCTTAATTCCCTCTTGGATCTTTCTACTGCCCCCTGGGGGGCACACCACCCACTCTGAGAACCACTGGTGTAAAACATGATTTGAAATGTAACTTGTTTCATTGCTTGTTATGAGACCCCAAACTAACTAACTGGTGTCAACATATAGGGAGTGGTATGGGGGATTAAGCAGAGCTTGGAGTATTACTGAAAAGGAGGACTCATCCAATTTATTGTTTTAACCCACTGTGTTGACTTGCTATTCCTTCCTTCCTTCCTTCCTTCCTTCCTTCCTTCCTTCCTTCCTATATTTTTTATCTTGCCTTTTACTTGATATGGGACACAAGACTGCTCACAATATACACAGTGTAGTTTTTAGTTTCACAAGATTAACACATTACATTGCACATTCTTGGTGTTCTTAGCTGCCTTTGAGTTTACATTAACTCATGGCAACCCTGTGAATGAGACATCTTCAAGCCCCTCTATACTCTACCTTTCTGCTCAGGTCCTGTTGGCACATCAGGCTTGTGGTTTTCCTGACTGAGTCTACCCATCTGGGATGCGGTCTTCCTCTTTCTACTGCCCTCTACCTTCCCCAGGATCATTGTCTTTTCTAATGAGTATTGCCTTCTCATGATGTGGCCAAATTATGACAGCCTCAATTTAGTCATCCAGGCAAACTTCAGGCTTCATTTGTTCTAGGAACCAGTTGTTCATCTTTTTGGCCATCCATGGTATCTTCAGCACCAAATCATGGATTAATTAATTTTCTTCTTATCTGCTTTCTTCACTCTCTAGCTCTCACACCCATAAATAGTAATGGGTAATACAATGCTGTTTGTTCCATTACTTGTTCCTAGAATAGAATCATAGGCGGGGTACATACCGCCACTTTGAGGCGCTCTGCTGCCGCCACCAGTATGTCCGCAGGGGAGCCGAAGCCTTCAGACGGCCCGACTCCCGCGCGGACCGAAAAAGAAGCTCCAAAATGGAGCTTCTTTTTCCATCGCGTTTGCGACGTAGCGAGGCGCCAGGGGTGCACTCGCTACGTCACAAGGGACGCGACGTGTACGGACGCTCAGCGTCCGATACGCAAAGATGGCGCCGGCCATGTAGAAGGGGCGGCGCCATCTTGTACGGACGGAGTCCATACTAGGCCCAGGGGCGTCTATAAGAGACGCCCCTTTTTTAAAATGGGACGTCCTCCGGACGTCCCAAATGGCGGTGAAGAAAGCCCCATAGAGTTGGAAGAGACCACAAGGGCCATCCAGGAACCCGCCATCAAAGCATCCCTGACAGATGGCCATCCAGTCTCTGTTTAAAGACCTCTAAGGAAGGAGATTCCACTACACTCCAAGGCAGTGTGTTCCACTGTCGAACAGCCCTTACTGTCAGGAAGTTCTTCCTAATGTTGAGGTGGAATCTCTTTTCCTGTAGCTTGCATCCATTGTTCTGGGTCGTAGTTTCTGGAGCAGCAGAAAACAAGATTGCTCCCTCTTCAATATGACATCCCTTCAAATATTTAAACAGGGCTAACATATCACCTCTTAACCTTCTTTTCTCCAGACTAAACATCCCCAGCTTCCTGAGTTGTTCCTCATAGATAATGGTTTCCAGACCTTTCACCATTTTAGTTGCCCTCCTTTGGACACGCTCAAGTTTCTCAATGTCCTTTTTGAATTGTGGTGTCCAGAACTGGACACAATATTCCAGGTTGGGCCTGACTAAAGCAGAATACAGTGGCACTATTAGTTCTCTTGATCTAGACACTATACTTTTATTGATGCAGCCTAAAATTGCATTGGCCTTTTTAGCTGCCGCATCACACTGTTCACTCATGTTCAATGTCTGGTCTATTTGGACTCCTAGATCCCTTTCACACATAGAAGTTTATCGCACCGGGTTCTCGGCCCGGCCCAGCAGGAAACGGAAATGAGTGGGGGACGGATTTTACCGCACACACCCGTCCCTCACTTGTTCCGTTCCCCCTCTCTTCCCTGCCCCTTCCATTCCAGAAGGGACGCTTTTTGAGAACTGTTCAGAACAGTTCTCAAAAATTTCCCCCTCTGGAACGGATTAAGAACAGAAGAGAGGGGGAACGGAATGAATGAGGGACGGATGCGTGCGGTAAAATCCGTCCCCCACTCGTTCCGCACTCGGCCCTGCTCCTTCCGTTCCGTTCTCAGAACGCACGGAAGGAACGCAGTGCGATAAAGTTCATAGTCTTGTTCAGCCAGGTTTCCCCCGTCCTATATCTGTGCATTTCATTTTTCTGCCCTAAGTGCAGTACTTTACATTTCTCCGTGCTGAATTTCATTTTGTTAGCTTTGGCCCAGCTTTCTGGTCTATTCAGGTAGTTTTGAATTTTGATCTTGTCCTCTGGAGTATTAGCTACTCCTCCTAATTTGGTGTCATCTGCAAATTTGATAAGTGTACCCCCAATTCTGTCATCCAAGTCATTGATAAAGATGTTGAATAGCACTGGGCCCAGGACAGAGCCTTGTGGTACCCCACTGGTCACTTCTCTCCAGGATGAAAAGGAGCCATTGTTGAGCACCCTTTGCGTTCGGCTGGTCAGCCAATTACAAATCCATGTAACAGTTACGTTGACTAGCCCACATTTCACTAGCTTGTTTGCAAGAATGTCATGAGGAACCCTGTCAAAGGCCTTACTGAAATCAAGATATACTATATCCACAGCATTCCCTTCATCTACCAAGCTGGTAATTTTATCAAAAAAAGAGATTAGATTTATCTGGCATGACTTGTTTCTCTGAAACCCATGTTGACTTTTTGTGATTATGGAATTGCCTTCTAGATGTTCACAGACTCTCTGTTTAATGATCTGCTCTAGAATCTTTCCTGGTATTGATGTTAGACTAACTGGATGATAATTGTTGGGATTCTCTTTTTTTCCCTTTTTGAAGATGTTACAATGTTATTGTATTAATTGCAGTTGTTTCATAGGCCATTGTTTCTTGGGCTTTGCACTTATTTTAAGTGCCCAACTACACATGGAAAGAAGAAAATGTCAAAGAAAACAGTCAGTTTGTGAATAAAATGAAAAGGTAAGATCTACTTCTATGTTTTCTACTAGCTGTACATGGTTGTTGCAGTGCTGAAATGGTTTTTTTTAAAAAAAAAACCAATTATCAGGTTAGGAGAAAATGACTCAGATTTCTATTGGTAACATGAGAGAAAGCTATTCCCCAAGAATTTAGGTGAGGTCTGACATCTTTTCATGCACAATCTTACAAAAGGAACTCTAGGACAAAGGGAATAACTGGTAGGGCATGAATTCAATCCAGTTCTAGATGGCTGAACTAGTGCAAGATGTTCATTCAGGATCAGCCAAATGTTAACAAGACCCTCACGGTCAGGTAGTTACAGAAACACTACTTCCTTTGAAGCTAAGAATTCCTTCATATGCTAATAGTGTGTACAAAAGGTTTCTTCAGTTCAGGTTCCTAAAGAGATTACAGAGTAGAGGCTTTCAAAATTTACCACTTCAAAGGAATGGATGCACTGTTAAGACAAAATGTATCTAGCTTTTCTTGTAAAGCAAGGGCAGATGTTTGGATAAGATATGTACATTTATAAATGCCTCACATGAGTGATATCAAGCCCAAAGAAAGGAGTTAATTGACATCAGACAGGCCATGTTTACGAACCAGAGATATCATGTATGATGCATCAGCTTGCCCTTATGGATGTAGGTTACATTTAGAAGCAATATAATGCATCAAAAAGGGCTCAAGAAAGGATTTCACAGATGAAGATAAATTATTTAACATTTCTAAAGAGAAGTGTGGGGGAGATTTCCCATGTGTTTAAGTTCTCCTTTTCTGTCCATTAATAACAAATAGTTTGATTTGCTGTGTTTTCTATTGCTAGAAAAGTTTGTTACAGACAAAATGTTTCCCTTGCTATTTTCAGAGTTCTTGGAATACTAGTGAAGATTATCAGATTACTTAAAGATTTCATCTAGCTGAAAATTCAAATTGCAAGAGCCTCTGGGAAATAGATTTGTTATTATTAAAAATCACATGAGAGTAATTCAGAGCAATTGAAAAACAGTGACCATCAGCTGTGACTATAGAAACTTTTCCTATAAAATCTCACACATCTTCTGCTATAGCTTGAAACGAAAGATGTTCAGATGTTCATTAATTCTTTACTTACTGTTCTTGGATAATTATGAGGAGGTGCTGAAAAGTTCCCGAGCTGACCCACTTCTCAAAATGAGGGTAATTTTGTCACTGTAGCAGGAAAGAGTTTTCTTTTTATTATTGTAAACTGTCAATTTGCAAGTTTGTAATTTCTGAATTTTTAAAAAATAGTTTTTATTAGTTTAAAAAACAGTTAAAAACAAAAAAACAAAAACAAACCATCATTATATTGCGACATTGTAGTAGAATGACATTTACTTCCTTATCTCTTCTAGTCAATAATATAGCATCTCACTATATTATTCTCTCATTATATTAATAAACAAATAACTCCTTATTCCAGTATATACATAGTTCTCTTTACATCTTCTTGACTTTTTAAGTGTTTTAAGTATCTTAAAATTAAAATTACTCCATATACTTATTATCTGTTTCCATTATATCACTTTATTTCTAAATCTAACATTCTCACTTATCCAGTGCAATTGTCATCAATTCACCCTTTTCCTTTTTAAAAAACATCAGGATCTTGCTTACTTCATTCATAGCTTCTCTTCCAAGTCCTAGTCCAAGTCTTCCTTCTGATGCTTTGACTGTAGTCTCCATTCATATTAATGACCAAAGGAATTGAAAATCTTGAACTATTTCAATGTCTTCATCATCTACTTTAAAGGTATGTAAATCCATCATTATTTTTGTTTTCTTAATGTTCAGCTATAAGCCTGCCTTTGCACATTCTTCCTTGACTTTCTTTGCTAATCATTCCAAGTCTTTCTTATTTTCTACTAGTTATATGAAATCATCTGCATATCTTAAATTGTTTATGTTCTTTCCTCGAATTTTCACATCACTTTTCTCTGAGTCTAATATTGTTTTACAAATTATATTTTTGACATACAAGTTAAACCAATAGGTTGATAAGAAGCAGCCTTGCCTGACTTCCTTGCCAACTGGAAACATTTCATTTCTCCATATTCTGTCCTAACAATAGCTTCTTGTCCTGAGTACAGGTTAGCCATCATTTTTGAATTATAGCTCCCAGAATCTAATTACATGTTGTCTTAACCCAATACAGTTTTATGTCAAAATACTGAGATTAATGAACTGACAGAACTTAGTATTTAAGGACAGCCATCAACGAAGACTTTAAACGACAATGTTATTCATAATAGTAGCATGGTTTTGATCCAAAATTAGTATTTTTTTCTTAATGCTTCTTTTTAAAGTTGTCAGAAATGTATTGTAATAAACAGCAAAGTAATGACAGGAATATGTGGGTGAAGGTAGAGTTTGGTCTAAAAATGGCTGACACACAAGTAATGAGACCCAACTGAGAAATGAGTGAGTCACTAGCATTAGTCACCCTGTGTTACAATCCGCTGTGAAACTTAATGTCTTCTGAGTAATGCAAATAGACATAATGGGATGCAGCTTGGGAAATTATTTATTTGGAAGAAAACACTTTCCTTGCTTAACTGTTTCCCCAATAATTAGTACAGTAGCAATGAGAACCATCTACTTTACCAGACATTCCCAGTTTAAGGGATAATCTAATAATGTGAAATCGTTCAACCCATTCTTAAGTTCTGATATTCAAGCATAATCTTCAAAACAGCTCCTCGTTGTCACAAAAATGATCAAAATAATTTGGGAGGAAACTATGAATTTCAATAGAGTAGCTATGTTCCCTTCTTTTGAGTTATTTTGTACCCTCATTTCTCTCTCTCTCTCCTAGTAAACACCTAGGAGAAACAAAAGAGGCAGGTGGTTGAAAGTGAAAAGGTAGGCAAATCTGATTGTAGTTTGATTCTATTTCAAGTCTTCTTGGGCCAGAAAGTGATATTGAGTAGAGATTCAGTTTGCATTTCATTCCAATTAGACCCAACAAGAGAAGATCAATTGAATCAACTTACATAACTTACACACTTAACAATGAACTTATCTAAGTGTTACATTTTCAAATTCTCATCGATTCAGTGGGTCTTCTGTAGTTGATTTAGCCTTGTATACAACTCCCTGGATCCCAGACTACATAAGATACACAAGTACATAAGATATTTTATGATGGAATTTGCAACCACATTCAATTATTCTTCTTTTTTATAAGGAATTTTTTTGAAGAACTGTGAAATATTAAGCTTTATTTTAAAAATAATAGTGTTAATGTTTGATTTTATGTTGAGTTACTCTATTGCCTATTTACTGTACAGTATTAGCTAATTCATATGTATGCTCATTAGTTTTTGTTATTTGAATCTTCCTAAAAGGTAGGAGAAAGATGGGAATAAAGTACAGTTATGAAGTAATGACAGAAAGTTGGGTTTGTTGGGTTCTAAATATTTAAATAGTAGAACCAGCATGGTATAGTGGTTTGAGATCAGAGAGACCAGAGTTTAAATCTCAGCTGAGCAATGGAGACCCACTGTGCAACTTTGGGCAACTCACTTTCTCTCTCAGCATGATAGTAAGGCAATGGCAGACCCCCTTCTGAATAAATCTTGCCAAGAAAACCAAGTGACAGGGCTGCTATAAGTCAGAAAGCACATAACAACAACAAACAAATGCCTGGGACTTGGTGACTGGCTGCATTTCCATAGGACCATAGGACCATCTTAGATTTCTGATTTCAACTTTGACATGTGCAACTGGGCTGGCAAAAAACAGATTTCCCTGCCCTCTTTTCCCCACAATAGAATCCCAACCCACATTCACAGATATACATTTGTGAGTCTAGGGTCTAATCTGCAGTGCAGAAATAATGCAAGTTGACACTGCTTTAACTGTCAGGGCTCAACACTATGGCATTCTGGGATTGGTAGCTTTGTGAGATATTTAGCATTTTCCTGCAAGAGAGCTCTGATGCCACAGCAAACTACATAGGGTAGAGCCATGGCAGTTAAAGCTTATTTCTGCAGTGAAGATACAGTCTAAAACAGAGAACACTCCATTAATAAATTAAACTACCTTTCTGCCAGCATGGAATTCAAGGCAGCACACAACTTTCTAAAATGATATACAACTAAATAACTCTTATTACAAAAGTTAAAACACAGTTAACAAAAACTTCTATTTAAAAAATACAAGTTATAAGCAGTTTGAAAACATATTGAAAGCTCCATTTGGTGCAAAAATAGTATACATTTTATTAACAAAATCATGGTATATACATCTACAAATTTAATCAATTCCATTCTATATTTTAACAACAATAAAGCATCCTTCTCAACCATCTCACTTACATACTTCTCTTTACAGCAGCTCCAATACCCCTCTCTCCTTAATAATCTCTTTTCATTACCTTCTTTTCTATATTTCACATCTTTACCTTACATCTTTTCTCCCTCTCTCTTCTTATCTTCTTAAACACTTACTCTCATTCTCTAATATTTGCTGTAGATTATTGAAAACAAAATGCCTCCCTAAATAAATTTTTGCCTGGTAGCAGAAGGATAACTAGAAGGGGATCAACTAGACCTCTTAAGGCAGAGAGATCCACAATCTGGGAGCAGCCACCCAGAAAGCTCTTTCCTGTGTCCTCACCAAACATGACTATGATGGTGGTGGAAATGAGAAAGTGAAGTACCTGAGCAGTGGATGAAGGGACCTTCAGTAAATGATTTTTTTCACATCATCATCATCATCATCATCATCATCATCATCATCATCATCATCATCGTTATTATTATTATCCTTTATTTATAAAGCGCTGTAAATTTACACAGTGCTGTACATACAGTCTTTTTAATTAGATGGTTCCCTGCCCTCAGGCTTACAATCTAAAAAGACACCACACAAAAGGAGAAAGGAGTAGTGGTGGGGAAGGGGATGAGGTCCAGCAGTTCCTCTCTACCTCCAAGGCCTGGACCAAGGCAGGTGGACTGGAGGGAGGGCAGTGCATGGATCTAATCCACTGAAAATTATTATTATTATTTTATTTTGAGATAAGAGTTTAATATTCAGGGAGGGATGCGTACACAATGCACTTGTGTTCTATATTTTGAAATGTTTTGGTATTTTATCCTTACAATATAGTTTGTTGTTGTTTTTGTTGTGTGCCTTCAAGTCGTTTCTGGCTTATGGCAGCCCTAAGGCCAACCTATCATGGCGTTTTCTTGTCAAGATTTGTTTAGAGGAGGTTTGCTATTGCTTTTCCCTGAGGCTGAGAGCATGTAACTTGCCCAAGGTCAGCCAGGGGGCTTCATGGCAGAACAGGGGATCGAACCTTGGTCTCTAGAGTTGCAGATCAATACTTGAACCACTGTGCCATCCTGGCTGTTGCACTTAATGAAAATTATACCATAGGATGGCTTTATTACCAAGGATTGCATAACACTCCAAGAACTTTAAGAACTTTGTTACCATGAGTTAATTTATCACCTTATGTATCTGCATTACATATTGATAATTGCTGTATTACAACTGTGTCCGATAACTCAAATGGTAATTAAAATTCACTTTGAGAGCATGTAGTGATCTGAAAGGGATGATACACAGATAGCCTTTGGATGTGCTGGAAAAGATTGATGGAAAAAAATGTTTTAAGACCCTAGAGCATCATGAGCCTTGTTCAAAGAGCGGGCTGGCTTTCATCTAAGAAAAAGAAAAGCATGTTACAGTTTCTGAATTTGTTTCATATAACCTCTCTAATTCATGGGAGATCTAGTTCAAACCTGAGTTCTAATATTAGAAGCTGCCTTATTTTATCAAAGCAAAGGATTTGTCAGATGCCAGTAGCACTTCACTCCATTTCAAATTATTCTTTTGTTTGCTCACTAAAATTGCAGATTTAGAGTTTTTGTCCTTGAAGTGCATTTCACAGTATTCTTGGTATTGGTATGAAGACAACTGCACTGGATCAAGGATGTTTGATTTACAGAAGAGAATAGATAACACTTTATAGCAGAACAGGGGATCTAAAGGATACTTTAAAAAATATCTAAGGGGCAATTGCTGTTCAGCGCAACATTAGCTAAGTACTGTATTGAATAGCCATCCAAGCTCATTGGAGGAGAATCTCATCTTCTGTGGTGGTGGTAGCCATGTAGAGATGGAGAAAGTGGTGGTGCCATTGTCTCACGCTCCCCTTTGATTTCAGTGGGGATACTTAACTTTCTTTTTTGATGTCACATTAGATCAATGCTAGGCTTGGCTCAGGCCATAAGCAACCACACAATTTTGATTAGGTCCTGCTTGCTACACTTTATGGTGGTGCTCATTTTTCCTTCCTGCTGTACTGGAATTCCATCAGCATTATGGTTGTGTCTGAAAACTGTGTGCCCTAAATGTAGCAAAAAAGACCTATACATCAAGGTTGGAAAGACAAATACCACCTATCACTTAATGTGAGTATTTGACAGCTCTGTCTGTGCATGAATGTGTAATTTATAGACACTCATTTCAATCAGATATTTTTCTAGATATATGGGCTGGTGATTTACACAGGCATAATTAGAGTTTATGTCAGTGTAACTACTTCTCTAGCTGTTGAACAAGGAGGTATCCATTACCCTTTTGCGCTATGCTTTGCCCTAACTGTGCAACTGTAGCTGGATGATACCCAGGCACACCTACGCCCCCTTGACCCAAACAGCCACTGATTCACCCTTCCAAACCTCCAACATAAATGGGTTGGCAAACTTTATGCTCCATCAGCATAAAGTATGATTTTGGCAATGATCAACTTAAATTAATATGCATACCTGGCTCATAATAATATCCTATGCATTTCCCCTCTTTCCTTTCCCTTTCCCTTTCCTTTTCTTTTCTATGTGCAAGAAAAAAATCCAAAACAAAATTATATGCCAACTATTTTGACATACTGTTTTTCATGTGCAACTATAACATAATTTAAACAGATTCCTGATGCTCACATATCTTCTGGCATCATTGAGACAAGAGACCGTAGTATTCTGCACCCTTCCAACTAGCATAAAAGTAGGATAAGAGTGTGCTGTTGGTATCAACCCTATCCTTAGCCATCAGAGTACAATCACACAATTAGTTACCTTGGAATATATTTTGGCATGTTGGTTAATTTGCTCTGATCACACACGTAGCATAGAATATTGCAGAATATTACATTTTAGGCTTTAACTATGATGATGAAAGGAGCATGAGAGCAGGTCAACACTGGACATAAATCATGAAGTGGGAGGAGAACAGAGACTGATAATGGGAAGAATGATGAATTGTGTAAGTCTTGAAAGGCCTGTCCTCTACTCATAGGCAGTGCTGCCTTGTTTTCTATGGTTTTCTTTTGGAGCTCACTTGGCACTTTGGTGCCTCTCAAGAAGTGGTATCGAGCAATATGCTAAAACATATGCAATGCAACTCTGCAGATTTATGCCTGTTATATATTCCCCCCTCCTTCTGTTGTTATCTAGAAGGGTTTTCACTTGACAAAGATGTGAATATAATGAGCACTATTTCAAGCACTCTACCTTGTTAGCAATTCCATTTTCTTTGCAAAATCTTGCCCATAATGCTTTATTGATGGCATACTGTTTGAAGCTTCTCAACTACATTCTATGTTCTCAGGAGCATTTTAATTTCAATATCTGTGTGATCAGTTTAAAAAGGCATATAAAAGAACAGATATCCTTCCTTGGATGTAACAGAAGCATTATTGAAAAAATAAAACAAAAAAACTAACTGAAGCATACTAGTACATATATACAGTAGAGAGAACTATATTGAGTTTTTGCAAATGATCATTTTCAGGGTTAAATAGAAGCTTGTAAAGGGCATCAAAAAGGTATTGACTACCTTTCATTCACCATATTCTGTTGACAGTAAATTCACAGTCTGATCAGGTGACGCTTTGTGGCCAATAAAAAAGTGTATTTTTCCTGAGAATAATGATACCTTTGTGTAGGTACTGAATTTGTCTACACATCAGTGTCATCTGAGGACAAATACATCTAATTCAGAGTGAGAGCCATGTTCCCTGCAGTACACCTTTGCAGAGATCAATGAGTTGCAGGCTGCTTTCCTCCCTTCTACATTAATGATGGGGAAGGAAAGAAACAAGCAGAAGAGGGATGCAATAGAAATGACATGCCAGTGGTAGATTACATATATAGTTATCACACCAGGGACAGTTAGAACATACTTATCCCCCCAAAAAACAACAACAACCCTCTACTGTATTTCCATTTCCCCAACGAAACCTATTGTTCAGCTGCTATGCTGAGAAAGGCACACATTTCCAGATAAAATTCTACCATGTCCATGAACTTGGTTGATGCTGTTATATACCTTCAAAGTCAACTTTGGTCCAAAACACACTGCAGAAATAATCCAGTCTGAGACCACATTAAGTGCCCTGTCTCAATGCTAGGGAAGTCTAGCAATTGTATCATAGAATTTACTTGGCAAGATTTATTCAAAAGAGATTTGATCTAAGATCTGACAAAGTGTATGATTTGCCTAAGGAAACCTAGTGGATCACAAGTCTCCAAATTCACCAGTGATACAGATTTGTGTCCTGTGTTGGAGGGATAAATACAGGAGGAATTATTACTTTCTTCCTGGGGGTGGGGTAGAGTGATTGGAAACAAGTGTGGCCCCCATAGTCTTCTTGAAATTATTTCCTTTTGGCTGGCTGATAGGATGGCAAGTTGGTCTATCCAGGGAGTGAGACATCCTGAGCAGCATTGAATGGAAAAGTTCCCACTATGATGGCATATAAACACTTCCCTACTGCACTGCAGTCACCTTTGGGTGACATTTTAGTCATGTGTCAAGAAACTGGATGTTCTATTAGTGCAGCACAAGACTGAGAGTCCTGCCCCCCCCCCAAGCAAGTCTACTAAGAATCCTGCATGACTCCATCAAGAGCAACTGCTTTAATTCTAGGGGATGTATACATTACTTGGACATGGGAGGGCCACACATCTCCCAGAATTCCCAGGAGCAATCTTTCTAGGTTTGTGGCTTCTTTTTCAATTAGGTGATGACCAGGGAATATTGTCCCTAAGAGATCTTCTGCCAGTGTAACCCCCAATACTACTGCTGCCCAGTAGCTGTTTGGAACATTTAGTCTAATCTTGATGCTTCTTCAGAAGTATATCTACACACAGCAGAAAGGAAACTGTGAACTTTATCACATCAGAACCTGTAACGTTCCCATCGAGTTCTGAAAATGTTCAGTGGCAGAAATATATGTCATCTTTGGGGGCAGAGATTGGAATACAGCATATAACACATATTTCAATTGTGTTTTAAACTGTTTTAACTCTTGTGTTTTTCCCCAAAATGGGTTGTTTGTATTTTTGAAAAAAATGGTACATAGTTTTTAGTTGGTGTTGCTTCTAATTGGATGTTAGCCACTTTGGGTCCTTCTTTCCAGGCACTCGCACTAAAATAGGAGAGTGGGTCATGGTGACAGAAATCATTCTTTTGCATTCTTTCTCTTTCCCAGGGAAGCATGCTCTGCTAGTAGAAGATTCTGCTGTAATGAGGTCTTGGCCTCTCTTTCAGTTCTCCTGTGGATCTGGGTGGTCTGTCGGATTTGGCAGTGACACCTCTCCCTTGGCTAGCAGCACCCAGGGGCTGCCCTTCTGTTAGATCCAATCAGATTTTATCTGTTGTTACCCCAGTACAGTATCTTGTGAACTTTGTGCTCAAGCTTTGCTCACCTCTTCCACTGGAAGCAACAGTTTTGACCTGAAAAAGATTAAATCAATTTTTCTGAATACATGTTTAAAATTAAAGCAATATTTATCCATGCTAAAAATGTTTGCCACATTTCCCCAATCTGCACCTGTGTGTCATTGTTGATGTTGTGCATGGGTTTTAGGAGGAATTTCAACTGAAGCCTCTTACTTCAGCACTTGGCAAAACTAATAAAAACTAATAACCACCTGCACAGTGAAATTCTAGTGGATCATTAACTAGAGATTTGTTGCCTTGGATACTGAGTCTTAGCTTTTCATTTCTTTTTTTTTCTTTTCCCTCAAAAAATGAACCTAGCATTTGACTAGTGTGTTCAGAAAACAGAAGCAATGTATTGCTTCTTGATATAAAATGCCTTCTATGATAACAGCATAATTTTTGCAAAAAAGAGAAAAGATTTAAATTGTTATGGGGACACACTCAATGAATATTTAGTATCAACAGCATTATTCAATAATTTAAACATAATATCTGTGCAGTTTTCAGAAATCTTTGTTCAAGAACATTGGATATTTTGCTAGTGGTTCAAATTATCCAGCAAGTGTTCCTATATAAACTCATTAAGGCTACAGTCCTGGGAATAAATGCCATTGACTTTATAAGTATTTACATGAATAGGATTGTGTTATGAGGTGAATATATTTATGTTAGTTTGTGGCCAAGAATAGGAATCTTTAGTGGTATTGCAATGATGATAGTCTCCTTTTTTGTATGAAGCATGTCCTACTTGTTAACGGTAAGAAAGGCAGTTCCACAAACTAGATGATAATTATAGCAAAATACTAATGTTGAATCAGTCCTTTCAGGGGAAATCAAATCTTTGTATATTCTCTAACTGGTGCAAATGTCTCTTGCAAAGATTAGCAACAAACCATGGAAGGGTTTGTACATGTCACACAGAAGAATCATTAAGATTTTTAAAGGTATGTTATGTTTACTTAGTGCTTTGAAAAATTTAAGTTTTTTAAAAAAAATATTGCAATAGAATAATTTCTCCATATTCTGAACATATTACAAGTAGGAACCGCATCAAAATGGCACAGTTTATTGGGCTCACTGCTTTCCTCATCCTTGCCCAAACAAAAAGTATTTCTATCCATGATTGCAGCTAGCTAGTTATCCTCTCTTCCAAGATCATATAAGCAACCAATGGGGAATTTGTGGTCCTCAAGAATTGCTGGATTACAGCTTCCAGCATCCTTAATGACTAGCCATGCTGGCTAGAGCTTATGGGAACTGGACTGCAAAACATTTGGAGAACCCTAGGCTGCTCATCCCTGCTGTATTCTGTAAAACTCCAATAAGGCTACTGAGGCTTAATCTTTCAAATCCCCAGGCTGTTGTAAGGCTGTCCTCTCACAGCATGAAAGGTAAAGGGAAATGATGCTCTGGTTGTGGTATTTTTTTTGGAAAAAACTCTTAGTTATATGCAGTGTGACATTTTCCATTAGGTTTACATTTGACATATTTATTTGATGATGGAGCAAGCCTTTATAGTGGTTTGAATGTTGGACTACAACTCTGGAGATCAGGGTTCAAATCTCTGCTCAGCCATAGAAACCCCAAGTAACCTCCCAAGTAACCTTAACTCTCTCAGTGTCAGAAGAGGGCAAAGGCAAACTCTCTCTGAACAAATCTTGCTAAGAAAATTCTGTGATATGTTCACTGCAGGGTTGTCATAGGTTGGAAACGACTCAAAGGCACACAACAACACCACCACCAACACCAACAAACATTCGATGATACAAAATATGGTTATTAATTGTCATCAAGTGGCAACCTTCGAATGATACTTTCAAGGCACCTTGTCATCAACAGTCCTGCTCAGGCCATGCAAATTCAAGGTTATAGCTTCCCTGATAGCATCTCTCCATTTGTAATGCTGTCTTTCTCTTATCTTACTGCCTCCCACTTTACCTTCTTTTCTATTCAGCAAAGTTGTCTCATGATATAGCCAAGTAAAATGACCACAATTTGATGATTTTGGCTTCTAGGGAGGTTTCAAGTTTAATTTGCTGTATTTTTTTTGGCAGTCCATGGTATCTGTAGAACTCTCCTTCAGCATCACTTGTGTCAATTATCTTTCCCTCAGCGTTCTTCACTGTCCACCTTCCATAACCATACATAGAGATTGAAAATATTATGGATGATCTTTTCACTTGAGGATCTTATCTAAATACTGTATTTTATAGCTGTCTTTCCAAGACATTGCTGTTTTCTTGACTACAATCTCCATTTTGAATTAAGACTGAACTAAAATATTGAAAGTCTTTGACTATTTTGATCATCCACTTCAAAGTTAGGTTAAGCATTTGTGCTCGTTGTTTTTGTTTTCTTAATATTCAAGTGTTATTCTGATTTTCAGCTTTCTTACTTGACTTTCCACAGCAGTTCCAGGTCTCTGCTAATTTTTGCTAATGGTATGGTGACATCTGCATATCTTAAATGGTTCAATTTAATTCAATTGAAATGGTTCAATTTCTTTCAATTTTCACACCTCCTTTCTCCCAGTTTAAGCCAACCATCCTTATTATATGCTCTGTGTATAAATTAAACAAATAGGGTTATAAAATGCAGTCTTCTCTGTTTGCCTTTCCAATTGAAAACTATTTTGTTTCTCTTGGCATTGGCTTCTTGTTCAGAGTATACATTATGTTTCAGGACAATAAAATGTAATGGCACATCCATAGTTTTTCATGAACTACACAGTCAAAATATTTACTATAATCTATAAAATACAGAGAGATTTCTTGTAATATCCTTTGGTGTACTCTATTGTATTTTATTTAAGACCTGATTTGGGTCCCTTTCCGGCAGAAAGGCTGCATATTAATTAATTAATTAATTAACTAAATATTATCCAAGGTACATTTATAATATGATTTCTAGTGCCTCTTCCTTTTCTGAAACCAGATTCACCGTAAGGCATTTCTGATTTCTTATATGGTAAAAATGTTTGTTGTAAAATTTTGAGCTTGACTTATTATTTTTTATTATATATTTGTGTTCTAATTTGAAAGTCATTTGGGAGCCACTGACTGGCTAAAAAACTGAGCAGAGGTTTATAAAAAAATTGCAGAAGAGCTAATCAAAGTAACTAGTGTGTGGAAAACATTCTGTGATCTTCAGGCTTCAGTTTATCACTTCTGTGGATGTTTTCTTGGATGGAGAAGTGGAAGAGATGGGAAATGGAGCCATTGCAGTTGTTGCTGGATCTGTTCAAACCTGCACTGTGAGTTCATGAACAGTGCTGTTGATTTTGGAAGTAGTCAACAAGATGAGATTCTACCTTTTACCTAATGTTTTTCATGACATTCAATAAAATTAAAATGAACAAATGGGAAGGAAGAGCCATCATAGCTTCTGGCTTTGCTCACTTTGTTCTATTGAGGTCAAGGTCAGGGATCAAGACTGTAATTTCAATACGTCTGATTTCTCTCACTCTTGCACACAAACTTTACATTTATCAAATATACGGTAAAGACTAAAGATGTCTAAAGGGCAGAATAGACTGCTGCAGTCCCAACCTGCCTTTTTGCTGCCCAAAAAAGAAGCGGGAAAGAGCCACTTCTTTTTGCGCCACTGAAAAGACACCTTTCCCATGCCGCTGTGGCTTTAAGGCACTCTGGCAGTGTGCAGTGCCTTGACATCATGCTGCCAGAGTGCATGGAAGCTGTCCCGTGTGTGGCTGAGCAACTTGAAGCCGGTTTCTGGGCATCTTGGGGGCATACATCGTGTGTACACCATACCCCCGTGCTGGTCTGTTCCAGCTCTTTGAATATGTAATAATTGTGATAGTTTGTCAAGCCTAATTATTCTATCTATTATTCTGTCCAATTATTTAGAGTATAACATGGAGAAGTCAAAGATATAGCTATGTTAGTCTTTAGAATCAGTATGTAGAGAGATCTTGTAGCACCTGAGAGACTAACTGAAAGAAAGAAGTTGGCAGCATGAGCTTTCGCAGACTTAAGTCTGTGAAAGCTCATGTTGCCAACTTCTTTCTTTCAGTTAGTCTCTCACATGCTACAAGATCTCTCTACATACTAATATGGAGAAGGTATATGTAATTCTGCATTTTTTTCATGCATTTTCAAAACAGTTATGCAGATTGACTTCAAGAAGATATCAAAAATTACATAAGCTTGCTGGCAATTTAATTCCAAAGGCTGTAAAAAAATACTGTAAGGTTTTCACATTCCCTATACATTTTGTGGAAGATTTAATTTCCTTCTTCAAATAAGTTGTGTTGTTTAGTTTGTGTGACAGTGTTTGAGATCACTATCTAAGAAGCCACTTTACATTGGATATCCCTGCTCAGATACTGCAGTTACTAGGAGAAACATTTTTAATAGTGCTTCAGTGTTCCTTTTGATTAATCCATATTCACAAGGCTCAGGGAATTTAATGTTGCAGCATCTGCCTTGTGGAATTGTCTCCATATTAACATCAGGAAAGCACATAAAGTTGTGATGTTTGTGTGCATGTGTGCGCGTGCGTGCACACACCTTCAACTCGACTTGTGATGACTCAATGAATTTCATAGGATTTTCTTATGCAAGGAATGCTCAGGTGTGGTTTTACCACTTCCTTTATCTGAAATATAGCCTGCAGTCGGGGGGGGGGGGGGGGCACACTAAGCCTTTTCTTTTTCTCATGAGGAGTCTGGCACCACCACAGTGATGTCAGGAGGGGACTACTTTGCCATTCTCACTCTGCAGTGGGAGAGGGCCTGACCAGGTGCCACCCAGTGTGGGCCCCTCTAACCACCCAGTGATGCCACTGTCTGTGAGGTGAAGGTCAGTGCAGAGGGAGGAAAGATATATTGACTTCTTCATCAACCAATAGGAGGCATACACAGGCATAAGACTAACTTATGCCTGCACATGGCACTAACTGAATGCCAACCAATGTGTGTTTTATATTGATGAACCTTTAAATTTTCTTTCTGATTATTACATTGATGCTTAATATTTTAAACCTGTAAATAAATGCATGTGCACACACACACAAATGTGTGCAGTGGGAAAAGAGAGAGCTTATTTACTAGCTGTCATTTTCTGAGCAGTATATAATTACTGCAAGAAAAGCAGGAGGCCATATACCCCATTTCCTGTAACATGCAATATCACAATTTTGTCTCTTGGAATGATTGATGAATGTAATAATTTTGTGACTTTTTCTCAGAAGAGGGGAGCTTCGTGAAGCTCTGTCTATGTAAAAAAAATTAACTGATCACTATCTGAGTTTTTTTTTATTGTACAAATAGACCTTCCTGCTTTGTACTAACATGCTCCTGGTTCGATGACAGGGGGAGGGGGAATTATTCTCCAGCTCTGCAAAGGAATAAATAGAAATATGCATGCAGTTAACTATTTTATGCTAGCTGTGCATCTATCCTGGCCTACCTGATAATATCTCATTTTAAATTTTTTTGTTTGTTTGTAATTATTTATATACTGCATAGTTCCAAAAATATCAAAAAAGGTGTATATCATATAAAAAGTATATAAAACACACACACAATACACAAATTAATATACACTTTATGCTGTCCATAAAATAGATATAAAGTCAGACTAAACAGAGAAAGTTTGCATAATTAAAAGTAGTGAGTAAAGATAAGTTGCTAATAAGTATAGAAATTGTATGGCATGAGATGTTTATCACACCCTTCCCCAATTTGGAGCTGTCCAGATGCAGTGGACCGCAAGTCCCAAAATCCCTTCATCTAGTACATTTGAAAGACAGTAGGTTGGGGAAGGTTAACTAGAATAGTTTCTTGTGTAATCCAAAAACACACTCATACCTCCCACACAAATTACTGAATCATATTGAACATTTTGAACTCATATTGTGTGCTGTGTGCTAACACTCTTGGTTGGCTTCTTGGTAAATATTTAGTTGGCAGGACAAGTGGAAGGAAATATTTATTTGGTGTGATGATTTTGGTAGGCAAGTGCTGTATTTTAGAAGAAGATTTAGTGATTTGTAATATTGGATTATATTCTTTATTCCATACTGAAGCAAGCTCATGCTGAAAATTTGTATATTATTTATTATACTTGTGGGGAACATTTTCACATTTTATGCCTCATTGAGATGACCTGCATGGTTACAGATTTACACAGAACAGACAGATTTTTCTGGGAATGAGGTGGAAGAATATGGGTGTGACATCTACACATCTTTGACTTTGTTAAAAACAAATTAAAAACAAATTTCTTCCCACTCATTCCCCCCAGTTCTGCCTAGCCTATCCTAGCACTCAATGGGCTGGGAACAAATCAGGTAAGAGGTTCATGTTGGCAGTCATTGTGGCATAAATTACATTGGGACATGGTCTCTAAGCAATTTGAAAACTTAGCATGAACAGGAGTTAAAATTCTGTTCTAATGGGTCATGTGTAGGTCTAACTCATCAACTGCACTTTGGGATTAATTTTCAAATTGTTCTGAGGGGCACAAACACTTACAGCAAAGTAATATGCATTCCTTTTAATTACTCTTGACAATTCAGATTTTGAAACTGTGGTGTTCAGTACTCATAATAGGAATACTCTGAGAACAAATTATTGACCTTGGTTGTCAACAGTCAAAATATCTGAGCTTTGGAAAGATGAATGTGAATTCATTATTCATTTTCTATGTTGGAATTCAGGTGCTCCATGCCAGCAGTGAATAAAGAAACACTCAACAATTGCACACTACAGGAGAAAAAGATGACCTTCAACAAGATTAGATTCATACAGCTTCAGTTTAATAGATCCTCTCCCTCTTCCTTAGCAGTGGTTGTTACTAAGTGGCATATGAAACAATTCTTCCCTTTCCTACTTAAGTTGGGGGGGGGAATCTTTACAATAAATATGGAAGATGGAAATGGGTGTGTGTTTGTAAAGGGGATGACTAAAACGTTTCCATTTAGTTTCCAGTGAATATAACAACAGGATCATTACCTGTGTGGTTATAAAGAAGAACTTCATTATTCAAGAAAAATGAACTGTGTCCTTGAAACAGCATATTTCCAGATGAAACCTGGAAGCGATGAAAAAGGGGAGAAAAAGCCTTCCCAGAAGTTACTTCTTCTTAGAATCACATTAGCTGTTAAGGGAAAAGCATATTCCCGCAATTAAGAAATCCTTCCCTCCCACCATGTGCCCCAGCAATTAGATTTGCAAATGTAACCAATGTTTTCCATTATAATGAACAAACATAAACAAAGTGTGCATCTGTTTCAGACACAGAACTGAGGAAAGATGCATGCTATGGCAAAACATATGACCTAAATATCCTAAAGGTACCACATTCTCTCAGATCTTGGAAGCTAATCTGGATCAGCCCTGGTTAGTATTAAGATGGGAAACCACCAACAAATACCAGTTACCCTAGGCTATATTTCAGAGTGAGGAACTGGCAAAACCATTTCTGAGTATTCCTTGCCTCAGAAAACCCTATGAAATTCGAGGGTCACCATAATTCAATAGACACCTTCAAGGTACGTATACACACAGGGCAAAAATGTGTCTTTTGTTATGTAAGGGAGTATCACTTCTAAATGCGGACAAAATGTATTGTCTTGTTTGACCTCAAGACTTAGTGGACAAAAGGAATTCCACTCTATAGCAATTGCAAAAAGAGAGTTGGTAAGAATATATTCATTGCCTTCATTCATGAATTTATTGCTTTCCCCCCTTTTCTATAGATTTCTCATCCCTTAAATTAGTTCCCAACAATCTATCTCTTTAACACCATGTGAGAGCTTGAAAGTATTCCAAGCGGTACCTGTTAAAAGCACTAATAAATATATTTGACAAAAGGTGAACCAGCAGTGGTATTATATACATGGACAGCAGTGTGAGTTGTTGTGCTGATTTCTGTTTATACTCTTATAAATTCACTAGACATTTCAGCACCCTGTTGGTTTAGGGCCTTAGAAAATGGTTAATGCATGATATGATATAATTCTTCAAACCCAGGAGGCTACTGTAAAGAAGCTAGGGTTCTTAAAGAAAAATAACTTGCAAGATTGTTCATAAATTTACCTAGCTCACTGTAAAACCAAAATTCTTTCAACCAGGGGAAAAAAAAAGAGAACTACTGATGTGGAACTCAGCTCAACCTCCATAGGCTATAGAACTGTCATACAAAACCATGCACATGTCAAGAAATTAGGCTGACATTGTAAAAGTTCACCTTGAGAAACAACGAGCCAATTAAATGTACAGGAAGGGGTGATTACACAGGGGAAGAGACCAATCAAACTAGCAAAACTCTGAAAAGAGCATGATCCCTATTCAGAATCTTGAAAGGTTACATGTTGTTGAAGCTTCATAGCTGGGCAGGAAATCAGTCAGATAACCATCTGGACACCCACAAGGGAAAAAAAATGTTGTAAAAAGAATGCCAGAATCAGACAACCCAAAATTATGAATTAGTTCCAATAAAATCATAGTCAAGTGGGGAGCAGATGATAATGTTAATGGAGCCCAGCATTTGGGAGGCCTTTTGTAAAAGTGGAAAATGTAGGTTCTATAAACTGAGTTCATTCTTTTATTCTAATCATTACCAAATATAGAGATAAATAAAGAGAGAAAAAAGAGATTATAAACGGCAATGAACAGAAGCATATGTTAGTGCAGCAAGTATAAATTACATCCACATTTCCTGTTATTACGCGTGCAGCCTATTGGAATCTGGGAGATAAATGTTAAAATAAATTTGTCACTTTCGGAGAACAACCTTTCTTGATTAGTATGTAAAGAGATCTCTAGTACTTTTGAGACTGTGTGAAAGAAGTTGTAGCATAAAGTTTTGTAGACTTGGTCTACTTCCTCAGATGCACATTTAGTCTCAAAGGTGCTACAAGATCTCTTTGTATACTGATATTCCAGATAACACGGCTATGTCTCTGAATTCTACTTTCCTGATCAAGTGATGGCTCAACAATGCATAACTGATATAAACATGCACAAAAAATGTGTTGTTGTTGCATGCCTCAAGTTGTTTCTGACTTATGGTGACCCGAAAGTGACATTATCATAGAGTTTTCTTGGCAAGATTTGTTCAGAGGAGGTTTGCCATTGCATGCCCATGAGACTGAGAGCATATGACTTGCCCAAGGTCACCTAGTGGGTTTCTTGTCTGAGTTGAGAATCAAATGTATATTTCAATTTCCAGACCTGTCAAATCCCACCATATTCCAAATATTTCCATTCAGGCCAGAGCTATCAATATAAAGGGAGCAGTGATTTATTTTCCCCCAAAATGTGGATGAGAGCAACAATTGGCCACACTATTTGATGTTCTGAATTGTGAACTCATTGAGTACTACAAAACTTGTCCTTAAAAGCTTTCAGCAGGAGGACATTCTAGTCATAAATGAATGAGTGGCCCTTCCTGCCTTATAAAAACAGCTAGAGAGACTGAGTGGGTAAAGAGAGTGGTGAATGCTTCACTGAAGCAAGGCAAGGTTCCATCTTGTTTTAAAGAAGTTCTTGTGAGGCCTTTACTGAAAAATCTTTCCCTGGTCTCAATGAAACTAGATAACTACCAACCAATATCTCTCTTGAGCCATGGTAGGTTCCCAGCGCCAATGATTTATGGATGAAATGTATTATCTAGATTTATTTCAGTCCAGCCTCAGCCCCTGGTCACCTTGGTGGATAACTTCTGCTGGGAACTGGAGAGGGGAACTTTCTGTTGGACTTCTCAGCGGTGCTTGATGGCATCAGTCAACCCTTCTGGGCTGTCTCTCTGGGAGGAGACTGGGGTATTATTTTACAAAGGTTCCAGTCCTTCTTGGAAGTGAACTCAAAAGATGGTTCTGGGAGATTTCTGTTGGTTTGCAGGGTCCCTCAAGGCTTGGTTTTGTCTCTCAGTCTATTCAACATCTATTCAACTTTAATCATCCATAGTTTGGGTGGTGGCTGATGGCATGCAACCCTATCCCTTCTTTTCATCTAATTCCAAGGAAGATTTCTTGGTGCTAAACTGATGTCTGAAGAAGAAATTGAAGCTCAGCCCATAGAAGACAGATGTGCTCCTGATCTGTTGAGCAGCATACCAGGAAACAGACATTCATTCTGTGCTGGATGGGGTTACACATCCCCTGAAATCTCAGGTTTCTAGCTTGAGCATACTTTTGGATTCATATTTTTTGCATTTACAGAGGACCAGGTTTCAGCAGTGTCCAGGAACATATTTTCACAGTTAAAACTGGTATGCCAGCTGTACCTATTCTTTGAGATGTCAGATTTGGCTATAATGACACATGTCTTCATTATGTCCTGTTTGAATTATAATGCACTATATGTGGGGCTGCCTTTGGAAGCTGTTCAGAAACTGTAGATGTTTAAAATGCTGCAGCCAGGCTATTGAAACAGATTCACTAGCTAATGGTTCATTTCTGGGCAAGATTCAAAGTGTTTATTATGACCTATAATGTCTTATCTGGCTTACATCCAGCCTCTCTGAAAGACATCTTCCAAACACAAGCCTGGGTGGGTCTTAAATTCCTCAGGGAAGGGCTTCTTGTGCTCCTACCATCAACATACGTGTGGTTGGTGAGACACAGGAGAGAGTCTTTTTGGTGGCTGCCCTCTGGACAGCCCCTCCTTTGAGAGCCTAGTTTGGCCTTCTCTTTGCTCCCTTTCAGCTGGCAAACAAAGGTTATCCAGGCCTTCAACTGTTAGCTGGTTATTGCAGGAATTTAAAAAAATAATTATTAATATGTTTTACCTGCCTTTTAAACTATTTTAAAATGATGTTTTTAATATGATTGTTCATTTGACTGCTTAAAATTTTTTTGGTGATCTTCACTTGTTTTAATTGTGTTTAGTTTAAACTAATATATATTACCTTGGATCCCATCTTGGGAGAAGAGTGGGATTAAAACTAACTACTTAACTAGGGCGCGTTACAGACCGCCCCTTTGAGGCGGCCTGTACCCGCCCCTTTCCCCGGGGTATCAGGGCCTCAGTGGCCAGAACGGCAGCCACTGAGGCCCCGATCCGCCGCTTTCCAGGCTGCGGGGAAGCGGCAAAAGGCCACTTCCCCACAGCCTGGAAAGGGGTGTTCTTGGGGCTTCAAGCCCCAAGGACACCCCGCGGCGGCAGGGAGGAGGACAAAGGGGCCGCTTGGCCCCTTTCTCCTTTGCATCACTGGGCGCAGCCGTGTGAAGGCTGCACCCAGTGGCGCAAACCAGGAAGGAGCTCCGAAACGGAGCTCCTTCCTGCTCCGCGCAAAGGGCACACTAAGCGCCCTGGCACGGAGCGACGACATCACGTCTGCTCCGCCCCGTATAGAGGCGGCACGGTCGTGACGTAGTCATGGCGGCCCCCATGTAGATGGGGCGCTGCCATTTTGTATGGACTCAGTCCGTACTAGGGTTAGGGGGGTGCGGAAGCACCGCAGCTTCCTAACCCTAATACGGACTGACTCCGTACTAAAAGGCCCGTCTGTAACGGGTCTAACTAACTAACAAATGTTGTTTTTACACTATCCTTTATTTCCTTTTCAATGATCAGCAAAGGGCCAGTTGATCATGTGTAGATTCCAGTGATTTAACACTGAGCAGTAACTTCCCAGTCTGCATCTTAGTCTGCTTTGGTTTACAGTTTGGCAAGCTATGGTATGGAACTATGCTTTGGTTGGTGTTGCACTGAGGCTTATTCTGGAGTAGATATGAAAAGAATTGGGATGTGCTTTGTATGCCTTGTGGGAAAATATCCGAACAGATAAGAACTGCATCCAACCCTGTCTTTTTTGCTTGACCTTTTGTCTCTACTGTGTTATTATTTGCCCTCAACACAGTTTGCCTTCAAGACAATTTGTTGTTATTATTTGCCCTCAAGAAACACTTTCCAAATTAGAATTTGGTCCACTGATTGAAAAAGCTTCCTCACCCTTGGTCTAGGAGGTAAAAGTATTGTTGTCTTTAGACAAATGGGCACAGAGAAAGAGTAAGAATAACTGAAAGCCTGCAATGAGAATAGCAGCAGTTACACAAAGCAAAAATAAATCATTGCGTTACCTCTTCCAGTTAGCTGGCAGTAAGAGAAAAGCATGACAGTTCAACAAAGTGGTCGCTTTTAAAAAGGAATCACCTCCAGCTACTGAACAAAGTCTATAATGAGAGGCCTGGGATAAGTTACAAAGTGTTTGCTGTATTGAGGAAATTATTGAGCAGGGAAAAGATAAAAATGAATTGCACCATATGGTTAATGAAGAAATGTTCACCGATCTCTTTATTTTAAAGCAGACCTCTAAGAAAAGGGTGCAGTTTGAAGCTCATGCATTCAAGGGCTCCAAAAAGCAAAGCCTCCATGTCTGAACAAGCACTTTCCTTTCTATTTGAAATATTATACCCTGTTCTTAGAATGTTCCACCTGCCTCACATATAGATTTCTACCAGTTATTAGATCATTTAGTATAATCTGCTGATAAGTATGTTTACGCAGAATTTCCATTGACTTCAGGAAAATTTAACCTCTAGAATGGCTGCCCAATGATGCTATATAAGAAGATGATGGGGTTTTTGAAGTAAATGGACAGTAATCAGTGGTGATCCTCCATGACATACTTCCAACCCAGTGACACTGGCATTCATGGGTGGTCTGAGGAAGGGGAGAAGGGAGAGGATTTTTCTTGATCCTCCAGCAACTACCTGTGTTTCTTGCTTGAAAAACTTGGGAGACCTCTACAAAACTGTAGCAGATGACTGAAGGGAGGAGATGAAGCAAAACAGTGAACATTTATTCCCCATTTCCTTTGGAGAATGTCTAATTCACTCAGATAGTTTGTTATGAGCTCTATTAGGTTAAAATGAACTGGGAAAGTAGTGTTTTAAATAATGAAAATACTGCTACTATTACTGAAATTATTACTACTACTCATCTCTTGCAAAGCCAGGGCTGTAGATTCCTTGACTGAGTCTATTCACCTGTAAAACTGCTATACTAAATAGAGGAACTGGCCTATAGCTTTTAACTTAAGAAAAATATAAGATGCTGGGTGGGGATGTCCGCACCTTTTAAATTGTTGGAGGTCACTCATCAAAATTAAAATTCCTATAATTAAGTCATTTCTTACCCCATTGCTTGAAGCTTGCCATGAATCATCCCCAAACAGATCTCTTTTACACTGGCAAGCTTCAGATCAACAGAATAGTTTTTTTCACATATAAGATGTAGAAACTACTTGCCGCTCTTTGTTTTCTGGTTGTCATAGTAGAAGGGATTTCATTTGATTCAGTTTAAGACAGGTCTGTTCCTCTTTGCTAACACTTTTTATTCTTTCAGACCTCAGGATATAAAATATTACTATGATGTGAACTCTGATAGATGATGGATAGAACTGAAGGTAAGCGTATTCATTCGTTTGTTTAAATGCATCTGGGGCCAGTTTTTTGGCTCAAGATCTTCTATTGGCCCATATGGACTGTGAAAAAAATGATGGTAGATCATAACCGTAACAAAAAAATAATACTCACTGCCACATAAACATACAGAATAGTTTGTGGTGGAAAGTTCCTAAAACTTTTAGTTTTCAGTATTTGTTGAACTCTAAATCTTGTACTTGTCACTTGAAAGTGCATTCTTATGTAGTTAATATCTTCACATGGACTTTGAACAGGGAATAGAAGTATTTCCTAGAAGGTTTGCTATCTTGTGGTGTAGTTGATTAATGACATAATTATGTTTTCAGTACACACTACATAAATGATTATATCCTTTAACATCTAATTACTTCATATATTTTGCTGAGTTATTTGAAGATATTGAGTTTAAAGCACTTGCAACCATTGTTATGTGTTGCAGGGATATTTGCATAATATGAATACTAATATTTTGTATTTTAAAATGTATGTCTTGAACTACTCCTTGAAGACATATGTAACCACTAACCTTTTCTCAGTAATTATCCTATTTTATGGAGAGTACATCAACCATTTGTTATGGTTTGCGTATTATTTTGGAAATTTAACCTATATGATCTCAGCTAAAATTTACTTTGTTCCTTGAATTAAAATAAAGTATTGTAAAGGCCTTTAGCTATATCCAATAAAGTGTATGACGATGAATAAAGGATCTGATACATTTCGTTCCTCTTCAGAATCTGTGACCAGTGGGTCCCTCCTACAAGTCAAATGTAGGCTTGATGCCTTCCCTCACTGCAATCCAAGCAGGAAGCAAAATTTTGGCTCTTTACATATGCTGCCAATTTTTTGGTTGTCCTAATAATTAGGAATGCCACAGAAATCAGAACAGAACTTGTTTGACACTGGAATTCTGAAGTTCTGACATAATAGAAGCAGATGGATATAACCACCTGTGAAACTCAAACATTTACTTATGTAGGTACATCTGCAAAAAGTTGCAGTACGTTTTGAAATTTTCTATGGCCTGAAACAGATGAGCAAAATGATGCAGCTTCAGGCTGCATTGGGGGCATGCTGTTTACATGATACACACCCTGAACACACCCTGAAGTTGCATCAATGAAAAAGAACTAGGCAGCTCAGTTCAGGACTGCGGTGGTAGCCCAGATTGGGACAAGGCATATGCAGTTGCTGCAGTCCCAGGATGAATGCCATGGGCATAACCTCGCACAGCTCCTTTGGGCCCATCTGTTTCAGGCCTATAACTTGGTTTGAACTCTGCTTTGTCAATAATTACTTATTCTCTTCTACTCCTGCTCCCCTCCCTTCTCCTCCACACTACCCAAAAGTTCTGGGGAATGTTTTGGCGTTCACTTTCACCTTGTAACAGGTTTTTGTCTCTGCTCCTTTCTTTTCAACTACACACTCTCTCTCTCTCTCTCAGTGTGGTTGAGGCATTATGTGAGCATGATTTCCCACCATCCTTGCCATCTCCTATTTCAACTCAACAGCTGCTTCTCTTATGCTCCTCCTCTAGTGTATACATTCTCTGGTTCACACATTTTCTATTTTTTTAAAAAAAGTTTTGAAAAGTGCCAAAGTGGTAAAAGTCTGTCCCACTTTGGCATTATAACTCTAAAGAGGAGGATGGGGAAAAAAGTTAAGTCTAGTAACCTGAAATGTAATGAAGCTTAGCAGATGAATATAATGAGGCTTAGCAAATGAATGAAGATCAGCAGAAATTCCCAGGACCAGCCATATAACACCAGTACTAAAAGATCTCCATTGGCTGCCCATTCGCTTCCGAGCTCAATATAAGGTGTTGGTTATTACCTATAAAGCCCTAAATGGCTTGGGCCCAGGATACCTAAAGGACTGCCTCTCCCCGTACATTCCGCCTCGCACCCTCAGAACATCTGGGCAGCAGTTACTGAAGGTGCCTGGGGCTAGGTTAGCCTCCACCACTCGGAGGACATTTTCCACAGCTGCCCCAGCCCTTTGGAATACGCTGCCCACTGAGCTCCGCTCATCTACCACCCTGGCCCAATTTAGGAAGGACTTAAAAACCTTCCTATTCCAACAGGCATTCCCCGACTAAATATCCTGTGGGCCTCCCTCCTCTTCCGTGGCCATGAGGTTGGGCTATGGGGCTTTTTTATTGTATTTTTATGTGGATGTAATTGTATGCTTTTAATCTTTTACTGTATTGAATGTATTATGTTTTATATGTTGTAAGCCGCCCTGATCTTTTGGAAGGGCGGGGTATAAATAAAAATTTTATTTATTATTATTATTTATTTTGTGGCAAAAGTCACATCCCCATTAAAAATGGCACCAAAAATACAGCTGGAGAAACTGAGATAATGTGTACAGTTATATGTTAGCTACCTGATTGGAAACTCTCAGGACAGAGAAAACACCACCCTGCAGTGGGAATAAAAAGTTTTGGTTGTACAGTACCATAAATTAATGAGGATAACATCTGAACAAGATGAGCGTTATATGGATAACCGACAACCCCCTGCCCTTAGTACAGCTACTGTTCTTGTTATCAACTCAGACTTATAGTATCATTTTCTTGGCAAGAGACCTTATCACACGAGACTTATAGGAATGGGAATGGAATGGAACGGGGGGGGGGGGGGGAACGAGTGTTACCATACAGGAGAATGATGCTGATGTTGGTGGGAGTCCCCAGGCCATTCCCCAGCCATTCCATGGCAGCTGATTTTGAAGAACAGTTCAAAATTGTCCTTCAAAATCAGTGCTGGGAATGGCTTGGAGACTCCCAGTAGCATCGGCAGCATTCTCCCCACCCATTTCGTTCCATTCCATTCCTGTTCCAGCAAGAGCCATGTGATAAGCTCTAAGATTTATTAGAGGAAGTTGGCCATTTCTTTTCTTACCTCTCATCAAGTCCCAAAGCTTTTAGCCAGTCTGGAGGAGGCCTGAGACATTATTTCTGCCCAAATGATATACACACAAATACACACTTAATTCAGAACAGACTTTTGTTCCATTAACTTTCTAGTTCAGATTTATTATTGACCGGGAAGGGCTATCTGACTAACAGTTCCTTACTTGATAAAGTATAATGCAGTAAATAGCATATCTCTTCTAAAAATGAAGTCCAACTCCTAGTGCTCAATGGCCATTTTTATTCTTTTATTTCCTGTACTTCCATATACATTTTCTAGAGAGTAAGGTACATTGGGTTCAATGTGTTTTGCTTCTCAGTAAGCACACATATGCACAGAGGATATATATATATATATATATGTGTGTGTGTGTGTGCCTTCAAGTTGCCTGTGGACATATAGCAACCTTATGAATTTCATAGTGTTTCCTTAGGCAAGGATTTCTCATAGGTGCTTTTGCCAGTTCCTTCATCTGAAATATTACACTCAGTCCTTGTTGATGTTTTCCCATCCAAGTATTAACTGGTCTTGCTTGGGTTCCAAGATAGATGAAATCTGGTCCCTTTAGGATATTTAGGCTGTGTGTATGTATGCATCTGTGTATACTTACAGAGAGAAAGAGATTGGGGTGGGTGGTTTCCCCTTCAGAATACTATGTCTTGCGTGTACCAGTGTTCCTGTTGTCTGTAGTCTGTTGCTAGAAACATGCAGACAAACAAATATCCTGAGAAAAGAGCATTTGTTTATTTGAGCATTTAAAGAGATGAACTGTATGGCTGTCTGTCAGTCATTGATCGCCAGTGGAAAATTCCTTGAGATGCCAGTGACAGTTCCCTGGCAAAGTCTGTTTATGGTTTTATAAGTTGGCAGTTTATATGTTCCCCAGTGAAGTGATTTACTGGAAAGTGTCAGGCAACCCTGTTTCAGATTAAGGACTTTATTACACCAGGCTGCTAATCACTTTAGCGTAAGAAATGCAAACATACCGGTTTGGGCAAGTTACATTCACACAGTTCTTCAGAAGTGCCATGGTGTTGCTAAAGACCCAGGCTCTGTCTTCGGCAAACTGGCCTTCATAAGCCTGCCATCTGGCCCTATGCCCTTCCCAGCATGTTTTTTGGTCTGTTTTTTAAATTTTCAATTTGTAATCACAGCAATTAAGAAAAAATAAAGACATTTTTAAAAAGGAGCCTTCTTGGGAATAGCAAGGGGTGGAGGAGGGTATCATAATCATGCCCACTTGCACCTCATGACTGCCTGCATATTTGAAGTGCAGTAGGACAAACTTATCACACATTAATTAATAATGGAAAAGCATTGCAGTTGGGAGATATTGAAGGGTCTTGCTTTTCAGTGAAAAGGAGCATTCTAAGAAAGGATGGAATATGAAGCAGGTAGAGGACAGACATGTGTATGAGGTATGGTCACAAATCCTACTAGCCTGCTGTAATTCTGCTTTGGCAGCCTGGTGTGATAAACCCTTAGATTCTGATAAACTAAGATACTTGTGATTCTGTATTGAAATTCACACTATCCTCCTAATTTCTATAATCCTGTCACAAAATTACCCATGTATCTTTATAGGCAATGCATCTATCTGATTCTGATATTATCCAGTCCTTCCCAGATGAAACCTCCCCCCCCAAAAAAAAATCCTTGTCCACACAGCAGCTCATTAGTCTATTATCTTTTTCACATCTTTTATCTTTTGCCATTAGGCCATCATGATTAAAAACAAAACCAGCACTTTTTGCAATACAGTACTTGCTTCTTTCTCAGCAGGATTGAGGGTGGAATGCTGTTAGTAGACACAGACACAAAATATTTTTATTATTTGACTGTTCTGTTCTGTCACCTTAATCTGTCAAACTAGCATGAACTTGTAAGAAGCACTTGAGGTTGGTTTTTCACACAAAAAGCCTAAAATGATAATCGTGATGGTGGATGGAAGGGAAGGTGACTGACAGGTACATGTTGCATTGTTCGTGTTGTGTTTTCAGTGCAGGAAGATAAGATACAGGAGCACAAGGAACACACCTTTTACCTACTTTTTAATGTAAAAAATGACATAAAATACAAGTTTACTGGATGTGTGTTCATGATTATACATACAAAAACATGTAGAAGAATATGAAACAAAACATGCACATAAAATCTGTAGCTGGAAAAAAAAAGAAGCCAGTATGACCACTTGGCAAATGGGGTAGCAGATGAAGGATATGTGTTCAGCCAGAAGATCTGCAGGACAGAATAAGGATAATATATATGCCTCTATTAAATGGAGATGTCTCAAGTGTGGCTAATTCAAAACACATTTTAATTTGTCATAGTTCCATTATTAAATCTTACAGAAAGCCTCTCTCCCTCAAGGCCTCTAGTGACAAGCTGCAGAGGTTATGGACAGGGTCAAGAACTGAACTATCATGTAGAATTTGATTCTCTCTTTTTCTGCTATCAGCGTCATAGTTGAAATGTAAATGTTTAACTCGGAAGATTATCAGTCTGTGTTGTGGTGCTTTAATAAAAACTATAGATAGGTACTTCCCTAATTTAAAAATAAAGAAAATGAACATATAGGTTCCACTTCAAACTACTAATTCAAAGGCTTTAGATGTCTGCATAAAACTAGATCTGCATACAATGGTATTTGAATATTTTCCATACTTAAGCTTGAAACAAAATCAAAACAACTCTCCCAAACCCTGAGGCATTTAGATATAGTTTTGTCATGCTTAAGTTTGTGTCCACTTGTAAATATTATGCTTTAAGAAGTCCTTACTTTTCTACAAAGCTACTGAACCTCCTTGTCTTGCTTTGGTCTTATGGGCATTATGTGGAAATCATGTCTTATTAAGATTTTGCGGGCTGTGTATAGCAAGCAAGTAGTAAGAATTTCATACTTATGTTCCATCTAAAGCCTCTTTTGCTTATCTGAATAGTCCACACAGGAAGATTCTTCAACAACAGCAGGTTAAGAAATGGGCAGAGGGGGGTAGAAGAGGTATGGATCATTTCAAACCAGTTCTAACTAAGCAAGCATTCCGCTCTCCTGCCTGCTCATATCTTGCATTTTCATACAGGCCATAGGGGATG
The DNA here is from genome assembly GCF_019175285.1 of Sceloporus undulatus. NCBI lineage: Eukaryota > Metazoa > Chordata > Lepidosauria > Squamata > Phrynosomatidae > Sceloporus > Sceloporus undulatus. The sequence continues at coordinate 2,623,334 of NW_024802937.1, forward strand.
GAAGCATCCTTTATTTAGTGGACAGATGACTTTGGCCTAGCTTAACTCCTGACAGACAGCGTGGTGTTGTAGTTTGAGTGTAGGGCTGGGATTCTGGAGACTAGAGTTCAGTTCCACACTTGGTCATGGAAACCTTCTGGATGATCTTGGGTGAGTCACAACCTTTCAGTCCCGGTAAACCACATGGTAGGTTCACCTCAGGGTCAACATGAAGGCACATCAACACCACCACCACCACCACCACCACCACCACCACCACCAAGTTTGACTTGCAAAGCATAATCAGTGTTTCCATTTGGTTTTTGTGAAAGATAATAGAGCAAAAGTGGGCAAATTTGAAATATGTGGGGTACATTTTTTTCACCACCAGCATAATTCCCTAAGGCCCACAAGGCCTAGACATGGTGAAAAATGTTAAGAGTTAATAAATAAACAAACAACCCCCCCCCCACAAAAAACAAAAAACTAAGCAGAACACATAACTGAAAGTGGCTGGATATCAATGTCTGATTTAGGACTTTCAAGAGAGTCTTCTGCTGGTGGACCCAAACTTGTTTTATGGATAAACTGTTGCCCTTGAAGGCCTTCAGGAAAGGAAAGTCCCCATGCAAAAATTGGCATGTTAACATATGACGGGAAGGAGACTCCATCTAGAAAAACAGGACTGGATAGGCCAAGCCTGGTTCAAGTACATTAATTGTGTCACCATTAATGTCATAGGGATTGTGTACATGACATTGAATTTCCCCGGGCAAGCTATATGCTGTTTGTTCTACACATCCTCAAAACACTGAAATGGGTTTGGGCAATTGACACAGTACCCAGACAAAATTCAAGGTTTCCACCCCTTGTCCTTCACTGAAAAATTTGTACCTTTTGCTCTGGGATTTCCAGAAATCTCAAAGAAAAATGCAGTGATGATAGATAAATCCCTTCCCTGCTGAAGAGGCTGAGCAGCAGAACACCTGAGGTTTGGAAAATGAGACTTACCATATTCCCTGTCTGCCCCACTCTGCTGCAAGAGTGCATTTTTTTGTCAGCCTGTTGTGGGTGGTCATGTGGATTGGGTGCTGCTACAAGCCGGCAGCCCCTTCCAGATCTGGCAGAGCTGCCACCAGCAGCTGCAGCAGGGTGATGGCAGAGGTGCCTTGGTGGGCAGAGGGTGATGTCTTGGGATGGACAGTGAAGGAGTGCCCCACCAGGTGTTCACTTTGCTCTGAGGTGGTGCCTGGCACAGTCTGTATCCCCTGCATCCCTTAGTGATGTCCTTGTCTCTCTGTCATGTGGATATTGAAATATTCTGTGAAATTTGTTGAAGAGGTGAGTGATTAAGCGACACTGAATTTTGCTTCAGCTACTTTCATTACTATTGTCCAACTTTCCTTCTAGATTCAGAATTAATTTCTACTTGAAGGTAATAAAAAACCCCAATAATTCTTTGTCACATTATCCAGGCTTACTGTTCACCAGCAGTCTTAATTATCTGAGAAAGACTTAGAAGAGCTGACAAACAGCAGGAAAGTATTTCATATGACTTCTCTGAGAGAATATGATGAATTAATATATTTTTCCAAAATGTCTTACCCTATACTAAAGCAGAATTTTTTTTAATCTGGTAGTGTTTGTTAGTATTCAAATATCTATGATTGCATATGTGATTATCCTGTTTGGATTACATTACATTTGATCTCTTGACCAAAAACCCAAGATGTGATATGAATGGTACATTGTAAATATTTTTCTTCTTTACTTATAACTCATAACATGCTTGTTTGGATGTATGAGAACTTGCAGAGTGAAAATGGGCAGGGATTGCTAGTGTGGCCTAGGAGCCACAATGTTCCTCCCCCAAAGATTTTTGTGGTCCTCATCACCTCTAGTGTCCCCATGCTGATCTCTTTATTCCCAACAAAATAGGGTCAACTGCTATTCCTGAAGCCTCTGGGTGCAAAAATTCACTTTTTAATAGGTTTCAAGGCCTCCTGTACTAATTAACATTAAATTTAGCATTTTTTGAGAACCAGAAGCTGAATTCCAGACACTTGATTTTTTTATTTTTCATGTGACCCCCCCTTCCACCGGAGCATCCTGGGGCACAAAAACAGCTCTTGGACCTGTCACAACTGTTTACCTTGTTTTAAGTGGAACCATAAACCTGTGAGAGATGTATGTTATAGGGAGGTGGAAATCTCTGTCTCTGGGTTTTTCTTTATAATTTTGGTTTGTTTGAGGCCCATCTGCATTTGTTTCCCATTGTTCTTTGGTACTGAGATCTGAGAATTTATTTTTTCATCCTGAGTTGAAATTCATATGCATTTATTTATGCACATTTATTTGCATATTTTGTCCAATGTATGTCTTAATGTTTTATATTTAAAAGCCCTGTCTTTTTCAGGACATGCTGATAAAGGTAGATGATTTTAGGGGTTTGCCCTATTTTTCAAAAGAAAAAAATGCAGAAAATAAGAGCATATTGGTTTCTGTTTTGATCACATACCTTCTTTTTTTAAAAAAAGAATGCTTTACTGATAATATAATACTGAACAATTGTTATGAAACAATTAATTAATTGAGGAAATAAATTACTTGTCAGTGGTCATATCAATGTGACACTTAGATTAAATAGTGACTCAGTCCTTGTCTGCATTTGTTCTTATTTGCAAAGTGCATGAAACTTCATTTGGATATTAAGAAGACTATATATGTGTCAAATAATTAGGAACAACAAAGTGATGAATCCAAGGGGGAACTAAGTCTGAATAATTGTCACTGGCCAAGATAAGACAAATAGTTTCACCTTTCAATGGAAAATGGATGGAATCAAATTAACCTTTCCCTAATATGTCTCTTGTTTCAGACAGCAACTTATAGTGTTCTTCCCCATCAGATCTACAGAGGTGCCATTCCCTAGCAACTACAAAATGCTAATTCATTACTTTGATTAAAGTGTCTAGCTAGGCCAATCTAGGTCTCCAAACAGCCTTTTAATGTCTTGGATTTATTCCTTCAGCAAGGTGCCTATGAACAGGTTATCACTGCAGTTTAGACAGCCCACCAGATGAGTGAGAAGGGAGACATGTAAATGAATGAAGTTTTTTTTATAGACAACTCCACTCATATACAACATCATCAGCCACTGCATAATAAAGAAAGGCACAGGTTCTTCACAGAATCAAGGAACCATGGATATGTCCTCTGACTGAAAGATTATCAATAGAAATTATATTGTAAAATGTTGTTTAGAATTTAGTATTGCTCTCTGTTTTTTTTTTTTGGGGGGGGGTTATGTATCCTTTTGGTTGTTATAACAACCATAAATCAGAGTTGCTATTTATTTGCATTAGTTGCATGAAAAATAATGCCTTGAGAAATGAATAAAATCTATTTTTAAAAAAAATAATGCTATTGCCTTTTATTTTTAAGATGAGGAAAAATGTCCGTTCTTTTCCTTACTGCCATTCTAATTTATTTAAAGCTACATGTACATTATACATTCAACAAGTATTTTAGCACAAGCATCTTTACAAAGAAATACAAGAAGACAACAAAAAAGGAAGAACAAGAACCTCTTACACAAGACCTGAGAAATCAGAGGGAAATTTAAACCAAGAACAGGGATGCTGAACAATCAGCAAGGGAACACATTATACATTAGCTAAATGACAATTGAAGCAACGCACTAAAGAACTATAGAGACAAGCTGAAAGGACAACAGATTCCTTCAAACATTCCCTCACACATTTTACCCCCCAAAAATGAAGAATGAAGCAATACTTTTCAAATTAGTTATAACTAACATACAGTGGTTTATTGGTGTTAGCCTCTCATGAAGTGATTCTAGAAAGGGTTTTATTTTACACTGTTGTCTTCACTGAGTTCAGTGATGGATGATATATTCCTTGGTAAATAAATAATCTCAGAGGCAGGTATTCTTTAAAAGAATTGTTACACTTTACACTAGCTGGAAAACAGGATGAATGCTGGAATCCTATGCAGGTCTACTCAGCAATAAGCCACACTGGGTTCAACAAGATTTATTCAAATCTTGCTCCCCCGTGAGCAAGAACCATCACTTCTTTAACCAGCTTCAAAACGGAGTTGAAGACCATCCTGTTCAGAGAAGCATTCCCAGGCATTGCATAATTGTCACTTGCTATTTGATGTTCTTTGTTGCCTGTTTTATTGAATCATTTCCTGTATTGCTATGTATTTTATATGTATTATCTTACTAGAGAGGCAGGCTAGCTCCAACAAGCCTCCCTGGAAGAAGATTAACCATCCATTAAGAAACCAAGCCCTCCTCCAGTCCATCTCCCCTGATCCAGGCCTTGGAGGTAGAGAAGAACTTCTGGCCCTCATCCCCTTCCCCACCACCACTCCCTTCTCCTTTTGTGTCATGTCTTTTTAGATTGTAAGCCTGAGGGCAGGGAACCGTCCAATTAAAAAGATTGTATGTACAGGGCTGTGTAAATTTACAGCGCTTTATAAATAAAGGTTAATAATAATAATAGCTGAAGTGAGTGTTAGCAAACCACTTCCTTTTTGTCTAAACAAACCATTTATATCTCACCTCCTCAATAGGCCAGGTCCTGCATAGACAGCTAATCTTGTGTAGAAGGGACATGGTGTATGAATGAGTCCTTCATATTTTCCAAGATTCTAGAGGCAGGAAGATATGCATATGATCTAGATCAGGGGTTCCCAACCTGTTATTTGAGGAGCCCTTAGGGCGCTATATGCACTTCCCAGGTGATCCACAGCCACTCCAGGAAAATGAAAGAAATAAAAATTGAATGAAATTAGTATAAGAATATACTTCTAAACACCATTACCTTTTAAGACATAGGGTAGCCCTCTTAGTGACTACACCATAGAAATAAGGGCTTTGAGAGTCAAAAAGGTTGGGAACCCCTGATCTAGACTTTCAGTTTTACAAGGTGTGTTTTAGTTTAGTGTGTCCTGTTTAGCTTAGCTGGCAGCAAGCAGGGAGTAGGAAGTCAAAGCAAGAATGCCATTTGCACTGCTCCTGGCTAGATATTGCTGTGAGGTTATAGATGCCTCCTGCACTTGTGGCAAAGGAGCTGATTCACCCAAAGCCTAAGGATGGAAACTCTGATGGGTCCACCTTTCAATTCCCAGTGCAGACTGATATTACTAAGTAACTAGTTGTGCATTCTCCATCTTTGAGGGCATAGATTCCACAACTCCTGAACATATATAATTGTCTAAACAGAACTGAGTAATAAGAGGAGATTATCACCCCACTGAAAAAAGTGTCTTACCACTGTCAAATTCAAGCTTCATTTGGCTATAACCTGGTGTTACCACATGGATTTTCTCCTCAAAACTGCCATCCGGGTACAGCCCGGCTCCAATGCTGGTCCCTGAGCTCGCTTTGGAGACCATTTTTCAAAGTTGGAAAGCTCCCAACTTTGAAAAATGGTCATGGAACTGAGTTCAGGGACCAGCATTGGAGCCGGGCTGTACCCAGATGGCAGTTTTGGGGAGAAAAGCTGTGTGATAACACCAGGTCACAGCCTGAATGAAACATGGGCGGGATACAGACCGCCGCTTTGCGGCGCTCCCCCGCCGCCGCCATTTGCTCCGTGCAGGAGCCGCAGCAGCCAAACCGCGTGACTCCCGCGCGGAGCAAAAAAG